>NC_072738.1:46372989-46469384 GCF_026930045.1 Uloborus diversus | reverse complement strand
TTACCAAATATGGTCTTACAATCACGTTTTTAAGACTTCTATTTCAAAAAATATTCGGGCAAGTGCCCCCGAACCTCCTTCCTTAAATATCATCAAAAATTACGTTTTTCAAACATGAATTTAGAAAGTTAAAATAGTCTCTGAACCATTTCTAATATCATAGAATACTGCTTAGGTTTTTAGGATTTTATTTTGGAAAATTTTCCAGGGAGGAGATCCAGAATTCCCTTTTTGTAAAAATCTTCAAAATGGTCTACAATTGCGTTTTTGGAAGTTCAATTTCAAAAAATTGGAGGTTAAAAAAAAAAAAAAAAATTCTATTTTTCCAAAAAAAAAAACGGGCGAGTAGAATCTCAGAGTTCTATCCCTTAATCTAAGGTCAATAAATATGGCCTATAATCACGTTTTAAGGCTTCAACTTCCATAAATTTCCACGGAGCCCCTTGTACCTTTTTTCCCATAATACCATGGAAAGTTTAAACATTGATAGTACAACCAAAGACCGTCTAAAATTAGGTTTTTAAAACTTGAAGTTTCAAAATGTTTCCGGGGAGAACCCGGATCCCTCTTATTAAAAGAGATATTTTCTTTCAATTTGTGCCTCCCTGAAACTACTTTCTAGTTGGGCCACTGTTCCTTTTGTCATGTTTAGAGTTTAGACAGACATAAAAATTTTATTAATTGTTCATCACTTAGATATCAGATAAATATTCAAAGTGGTTATGGCTTAGATATTAAAATATTTTCTCCTTCCAAAACGCATCATTAGCGTATCAAAAGAGCAGCTGAACTCGGAATATTTTCGAGATATGAAGTAAAAACGTACACCATATTGTGAAATTAAATATTCACACATTATTTTTTGCATAAATTAAATACCGAACGTATTTTTTTTTTTCGATTTAATTTTTGTCGACAAAACTTCTCTGCAGGTGTTAACTATATTTTCCTCGAACGCCAGAGCATAAAGGCGCTCAAAAGACATTTGCACGACGGCGCCGATCAGGCTTGGCGCGGCCCTGTCCGGAGAATGTCTGGATGTCTGGATGCCTGTAGGATGTCGTTGACGCGCATAGCGCCTAGACCGTTCGGTAGATTTTCATGAAATTTGGCACAAAGTTAGTTTGTAGCATGGGGGGTGTGATCCTCGAAGCGATTTTTCGAAAACTCGATGTGGTTCTTTTTCTATTCCAATTATAAGAACAAAAATATCATTAGATGGACGAGTAAATTACGAAATTATCATAACGTGGAACCGTAACATGGGCACAAGTCAATTGGCGAGATACGAAATTATCATAACGTGGAACCGTAACATGGGTACAATCCAATTGGCGAGAAAATTCACCAAACATTTTTTGTAAATATACAAGCGAACCAAAAGACCTATTAATTTTTCTATTACGGGCAAAGTCGTGCGGGTACCACTAGTTAACAGTAAATTTACAAACTGATTATAAGAAAATAATAATTATAAATATGTACACACTTTTTAACACTTAAAATATCCTAAACTAATAATAATATTACGGAGAGCGGCTATGAGAACTGTTCACTTGTGCCTCCAGATTTGTGTTCACAAGTGCCCCATCGACTACTTTAAAACTAATTCGCAAAAATAAAGAATTTTTAATTTAATAAAAAAATTAAACATTGTCATAAATTTACTTGAATGTTCATACAATGGTTCGTAATACTTAGATTTACATTATTAGCCCAGTCAATGAAGGTAAAAAAATAGGCTTTGTCGCAACTAAGTTAGGGAAAGCTGAATTTTTGCAGGATGTTGGCAAATAAAGTATACACTAAAAAAATACAAAGTCCCGACCCCCACCCCTCTTGCTTTCTCCCCACCCCCTCCGAAACACTGAAATAGCAGTACTATGATTATACGCTTTTTGTGTCGCAACTAATTAGAAGAAAGCTGAGTTTTGGCAGGACGTTAGTAAATAAAGAAAACACTAAAAAAACACTAAGTCCCGACCCGACACCCACCCCTCTTGCTTTTTCCTCCACCCCCCTCCGAAGCATTGCAAGAGCAGTACTATGATTATACGTTTTTCGTGTCGCAACTAATTAGGGGAAAGCTGAATTTTGGCAGGATGTTAGTACATAAAGTATACACTAAAAAGCCATAAAGTCCCGACCCTCCCCCCTCTTGCTCCCCCCCCCCCACCCTCTCCGAAACACTTAGACCATCAAGAGTCTATTTGCTGACTATTCGCTTTTCTTTTCGCAGCTAATTAAGAGAAAGCTGAATTTTTGCACGATGTTAAAACATAAAGTGTACACTAAAACCTAGACAGTCCCGACCCCAACCCCTCTTGCTGCTCCCCCCCCCCCCCCCATCCTCCCGAAGCATTGCACACTGATCAGTTCAGTACTATGATTATACGCGTACAGCTTGAAAATGTATGATGTTACCGGGTTGTTCCTTTTTTTTATTTCACGCCTAACAATATTATAACACCAGTGGTGCCCAACCTAAGGCCCAGGTGCCGTATCCGGCCCGCGAAGCTGATCCGTGTTGCCCGTTGTTTTGTGAAATGTTACAACTCGAAGAGCACGATTAATGACAATTACAAATTGTTAGCCAAATATTTAGAAACTAGTCGACCCGTGCGGAACTCCGCACTGTGCTTCGAATCGCTTTATAAGGCATTTCTTTCTTTAAAATTTTCAAAGGAAGAACATTATGAAGAAGAACCGAAAAAAAGTAAGCGCAGAAGAGAAGGCATGTAATTTCAAGCCATCAGTAACAAAACCTCGTTAAATACAACGTTGTGATAATTTGATCATCGCTCAACTGTTGGTCGTACATATTTTCAATGCAAACTTAAATATCATTAAAAGTGTGGCTGAGTAGTGACTCGTGAAAAAGCAATAATTGTGCATGTGAAAAAACAGGTTGTGGCAAATACAGTCCTGCCGATGTGAGCATCTGACGGGAAAAAAAGAAACATTAAAGAGATATTTATTGGCGCGGATTCGAATTGGCGCCATTCTAATTAACAGCCCGACACCACAACAAACCTAGCAACCTAGCAATGGCGCCTTCGTTTTCGAAAGTTATTCATTGAAGGAATGCGTAGTAAAAAACAGCCAAAAAAAATAGTAATAATAATAATAAGATCATGCTTCTATGTTTTGTCATTACCCAGCATGATACGATTTAAAATTTTTCGTAAAGCATGGAATTTGATTAAAGAATGACGAAGATCTCACGTAGCGATTGAAACAAACATTCTAGAGAAGTAATAAATTAGATTGAAAATAAGTGTTTTTATCTTTGAATATTATGAAGAAAAACTGAAAAAAGTAAACGGAAAAAAGTAAGCGCACAAGAGAAGGCATGTAATTTGAAGACATCAGTAACAAAATCTCGTTAAATACAACGTTGTGATAATTTGATCATCGCTCCCCTTTTGGTTGTATGTATTTTCAATGCAAATATAAATTTCAATAAAAGTGTGGCTGAGTGACACGTGAAAAATCAGTAATTTTGCATGTGAAAAAACAGGTTGTGGCAAATACAGTCCAGCCCATGTGAGCATCTGACCGGAAAAAGAAGAAACATTAAAGATATTTAGTGGCACGGATTTGAACTGGCGCCATTCTGATTAACAGTACGATGCTCCAACAAACCTAGCAACTGTGCCTTCCTTTTCGAATGCTATTCATTGAAGGAATGCGTAATAAAACACAGTAAAAAAGTTTTTCGCCGAAAAAAATATAATAAGATCATGCGTCTATCTTTTTTCATTAGCCAGCATGATACGATTTAAAATTATTCGTAAAACATGGAATTTGATTAAAGAATGAGGAAGACCTCACGTAGCGATTGAAACAAAAATTCTAGAGAAGTAATAAATTGGGTTGAAAAAATAAGTGTTTTTATTTTTGAATATTCAACAATTTCCCATAATAGGCTTATTTAACCTGTACGGCTTAAAAGCCCGTACTTCTTTTTCTTTTAATCGAACACTTAAAATTCAAAACCAAAACCAGTTGAACTGATTCCGTTTTAAGTGTAATTTTTCGAACGTAGACAAAATGTGTTTTTTTTTTTTTTTTTTTCAGCCGAAAGCAGAGGAGTAGAAAATGACTTCTTACTAATGAA
Organism: Uloborus diversus; assembly: GCF_026930045.1. Classification (NCBI taxonomy): domain Eukaryota; kingdom Metazoa; phylum Arthropoda; class Arachnida; order Araneae; family Uloboridae; genus Uloborus; species Uloborus diversus. The sequence goes on along the minus strand of NC_072738.1, from coordinate 46,465,264 downwards.
GTTGATAATAATTTTAATGTTTTATATCGTATTCGAATAAATAATTAAAGATTTACTGGTTGAAACTCGTAGTTTTAATTTGGCGTAGTATTTTTTCATTTGTACAAAAGGTTGAAGACTGCTATTAGAAACATCTACATTTCAGCATACAATGAAAATGTTTCTCTGTACAAAAATGACTTCCTTTATGTAAATCTAATACTTTTTTATGCTTATATTATGCTGAGTGATCTGAATGTAGTCAGAGCTTTAAAAAAAGGAAGAATACCCTTCGATTAACAGTCAACTTATCTTAATGATAACTGTAGCTTGCATAATGGAGTCGAAACCCCAAGTAGCATTCCCACTTCATTTATTTTTTTACGTGTGTATGTTATGAGTACATGTAATGCGTAATACTAATATAAATTTGATATTATGTCGAAGAGCCCAAGCTTGCCCGAAGTTCATATAGTTTATAGCCGAACGCTCTACTGAAAAAAACTTATCAATTTAACCAAACAACAAATTCCGGTGCTTTTAAACTTTATTAAAATATGAACACACACACACACACAGGTTTTTTTTTTTTCTTTTTTTTTTTGCCGAAAGCGACGTAAAAAATTGGAAAACTGCATTAGAACTTTGCTAAAAAAAAATGCATAAGAACTACAGGCTGCATCAAGGTTTTCAAACAGCAAGGGGTGTTTTCGAAAACTTGATTTTTCGACCGTAAGTCTATTTTTCATCATTAGCCAGCCTGATAAGTTTTAAAATGAGAAGGGAACAATATAGAACATAAGATATTGAAGAGAAATGTTTTTATTGTTGAAAATTTTTACAATTCGTTACCGCAGGCAGCTTGAACCGTTATGACTTAGATGGCAGCACATGTTCATCATTTAACAGCACGGTTAAAATACAAAATAAATTGAACTATGCTCTATTTTAAGCGTAGCTTTTCGAATGTAGTAAAAATGTGATAAGCTATTTTTTTTTTGCAAAAAGTAGAAAAAATATATATTTTACCCTTTAAATTGAGGTAGTATATTTTTTATTTGTACAAAGAGTCAAAAACTCATTAGAAGAATATATATTTCAATATATGATTTATTATTTTTTTCTGAACAAAAAACAATTCTATTATAGTCTGAAATCTTAAACCTGTTACTTATATTTTCGCTTACATTATGCTTTAATTTTCTTACCAGAGCCAAAGCTTTAAAAAAAAACAAAAAAAAACTTACAATTCAGAAGCAATTTAGCACAAAGTCGCATCAAGTTTTCATAACAGCAAGTAGCATTTCCTTCTCATTTATTCTATTCCCTCATATTTGTTATTCACTTCATTAAGTGTTCATGCAATGCGCGATATTTTTCTAGTTTTTTGATGCAGATTGTCCGGACGTGGGCCCGAACGCTCATTCTCCTGGTTACGAGGAGAACGCGCTGCCAATCAAGCTATTCAGCTCTGTTGGTCATAGTGCAAGTTAAAGTTATAAGTTTAACCGAAAACCTCATTCAGGTTCTTTAAAACTGGTTTTTCGGCTGAAAAAAACAATTTTTAGACCGTGGGTCTATTTTTCGTCAGTAGCCAGCAACATAAGCTTTAAAATAAAGTGTAAATCAAAGAAATCGATCAAGAATTGAGGAAAATCTGGCGTAGAAACCAAAAACAGGCTACAGAAATAATATATAAGGATTGGTTTCTGAAAACATTGTTGGGGGACCACTGTTATACACAAATTATGAAACATACACTTTTTATGTAGCTCAGTTTGCACCATTTTACCAACTTAATCAGATGCAGAAATCTCACAACAAAAACAAAAAAGTAACTTCAACAAATTAATAGCTTTTTATCATTACGTCTTGGAAAGAAATGTTTGAACAAAATTTATAGATATGATAATAGTCATTTTCTTGAAATGGATCAAAAATGTAATGACGTTCACTTAAAGTATTTACTACCATAATGGAATTATTTGTTACAAAAGCTTATAATTCGTTTGTGTCGGCGATAGTCTACAAAATAATGTTAATGCTTGGCTAACTATTTAAGCTTTAAATAAATCAGGAATAGTATATTTGAACTGATTTTTTTCTCGCAGCGGATATTATTAACGTTTAATATTACTTTTGGTTTTTATTTTTAAGTCTTATATAAGGGGCCATCTTCTAATATTTCGTTGGTTTGGTCCGAAATATTGTTACAGTGCATTTCACTACAGTGTCCACACATAGACGTGCAATCGAACCTAGCTTAACGACAGATACTGTTTGAAACACATAATCTTTTCAATCGCAAGATACTAATTGGAGAAGTTCACTTGAAGCAGAGGCAATCTTCATGAACTTAGGAACCAGTCTGTTGCATGAAGTATAATGCCAACCCCACTTTTCTGGGGGAAGTTTAAAACCTAACCGAGTTTGAATCTGGTGTTGACCCTAAAAACTCTGGTGGAAACCTTAAAAAGATATTGACGAGTGACGTCTGAAGTTGGTGGAAGTTTTGATGAATCAAAAGTGGACTTTAAGGACATTTTTGTGATTACTTGCTTTTTACAAACATTTATTCAAATTTGGTTAGATTTTAAACTTCCAGCAGAAGAATGGGTTTGAAAATATATTTCAAGCAACAGGCTGATTCCTAAGATCATGACAATTACCTCTCTGCTCCAAATGAAATTCTCCTACTAATATCTTCCAACTGTAAAACATTGTGTTACAAACTGTAGTTGTCATAAAACTGGGTTCGATTATACGTCTATGTGTGGACACTGTAGTAGAATGCATTGTAAAAATATTTCAGACCAAGCTAACAAGCTGTTAAATGACCTCTTATAAAAGAAACATTGTAGTTATAATAACTTTTTTTTTTGAATGCAACCTGTTTTTCAGAAACCAGTTGCTACATAGTCCTCGAGTTGTAACATTTCGCAAAACAACGGTTCACACTGATCAGTTTCATGGGCCGGATGTGACCCGTGGGACGTAGGTTGGGCACCACTGGTTTATAATATTGTAAGAAGTGAAATAAAAAAAAGGAATACTCCGGTATCATCATTAGTTTTCGAGCTGTAAGTGTATAATCATAATACTGCTATTGCAATGTTTCGGACGAGGCGGAGGGGGAAGCATTAGGGGTAGGGACTTTGTGTTTTTTTAGTGTATACTTAGTATACCAACATCTTGTGAAAAAAAATCAGCTTTCCCCTATTTAGTTGGGACGCGAAAAGCGTATAATCATAGTACTGCTCTTGCAATGTTTCGGAAGGGAGGGGGGGAGAAAGAGGGGTGCGGGTCGGGACTTTGTCTGATTTTAGTGCATACTTTTTGTTCTAACATCTCGAAAAGCATCCGCTTTCCCTAAATTCGTCGCGACACGAAAAGCGCATAATCATAGTACTGCTCTTGCAATGTATCGGAGGGGGTAAAGAGGAAAGCAAGAGGGGTGGGGATCGGGGCTTTTTACTTTTTTAAAGACTACATTACGTACTAACATCCTGCCAAAATTCAGCTTTCTCTTCATTAGTTGCGACACGAAAAGCGTACAATCATAGTACTGTTCTTACAGTGTTTCGGAGGGGGTGAGGGAGGGGGGGGAGGAAGAGTGGTGGGGGTCGAAACTTCTTACGTTTTTGAAGAATACATTGTGTACTAACATCCTGCCAAAATTCAGCTTTCTCCTAATTAGTTACGACACAAAAAGCGTATAATCATAGTACCGCTATTGCAATATTTCAGAGGGGTTGGGGGGAAAGCAAGAGGGGTGGGGGTCGGGACTTTGTATTTTTTTAGTGTATACTTTATGTACTAACAACCTGCCAAAATTCAGCTTTCCCCTAATTAGTTGCGACACGAAAAGCGTATAATCATAGTACTGCTCTTGCAATGTTTCGGAGGGGGTGGGGGAGAAAGCAAGAGGGGTGGGGGTCGGGACTTTGTATATTTTTAGTGTATACTTTATGTACTAATAACCTGCAAAAATTTAGCTTTCCCTAAATTAGTTGCGATACGAAACCTTTATTGACTGGGCTATTACCAGTTAGTTTTAAAAATCTTAACTTGTGCAGAAGACTGATAAATTTTTTTCAACACCTGCTAAAACAAAGTTGCCACCACAGAAACATAAAATGACTCATTACTCTAAAAGTTTGTCCAAGAGGTACAACTAGTACTGTCCTTATTTGAGAATTTTTCCAGATTTTTTGCTTGAAGTGATCTTAGTAAAACATACCATGTTCACATGTGCCTCATGTTCACATGATCCCCCTTTTCCCCTACATGATTTATTTGTTACAACACTCAATAATTGTAGATAATCCAAAAATCTTCATATTAAGATTAATTCTGAAGCTGCCAATCGATCTAAAATTAAAAATTGAGCCAAGAAATGTAGTTATAGTAAAAGCTAATCGTACAAAACTATATACCGCCGCATCTTGTGTAAAATATACTCCAGACGTACATGTACATGACCTCTCTCTGCAATCTAGAGCAATATTTTTGTTGAAATTTTTATGATGAAATTTAAGATTTGTTATTGAGGATTTTTTTTAGAATTAAAGTATTTCAATTTTTATAAACTCTGAAATTAAGTTGAGTTGCCACCCACCAGATGGGTGTCCCCCGGGAGGGGGACCGCCCCCTCTCAAGAAAAGTTTTTTGAATTTGCAAAAAAGTTTTTTTTCTTTTTCTCTCTAAAAACTCGTTCTCTAACCCTTTTATGTGCTTTCAAAAATTGAAAGCACAGAATTTGATCAACATCTATTTTTTAAACATTAAAGGGGAGCAAATTATTCATTTTCAATTTTTTTTTTTCTTAAATGGGATTTTTAAGTAGTTTCACTGTAGAAATCGTAACTATTGGGTAATTTGATTTTCAAATTGAATTTCTAACGTTGTATAAATCTTAGATTTACAATAAAATACAACGTGAAAATTTCTTAAAAAGGAATTAATATTTCAATCTCTGTTTAGGGGTTTTTCTCCCTTCTCATGAGGGAAGGGGATGATTTGAAAATATAAAAAAAATAAAGAAATAAGCCGGAGTCGGACGCTTAAAAATCCTGGAGTCGAAGTCGACAATTTTTCTTCCAACTCCGCAGCCCTGATAAAATCGTCGTCAAAAAATTCGTTTTTTGGACTTAATCTCGGAAAAATTCAACATGTTTCCGAATTCCAACCCCCCTCCCCAATGTTTCCAAAGATCGTCAAAACTTTCGCTTTTAGGGTTTCAATTGCGAAAAAATTTACTGAGTAGCACCTCCGAAAATTACTGAAGAAGGACCCCCAAACCTCTCCTCCCACGAACATTACTAAAGGAAAATTTTGTAGCTTCAATTGAAAAGGATCTTCTAAAACCTGCGTTTTAGAGGCTAAATTCAAAACTTTTCCTAGGCAATATGTCTCCCTCCTCTCGTCAATATCATCAAAGACTGTCTTAAATTCAGCTTGCAAGGCATGAATTTCGAAAAGTTTCTGGAGGAGAGCTTCCGAAAACTCCACTCTCTAACATTATTGAAAGTCAACCAAAATTAAGTTTTTGTAGCTGCAATTGGGAAAAATTGCCGGTCCCAATTCAATACCAAAAATGGTTTACAATCGTGTTTTAAAGATTTCTATTTCGAAAAATTCCAGGGGATTGGCCCTGAATCTCTCTTCCCCCCAAACCGAATATCGTCTAAAACTGCGTTAAAAAAAAAAACATATATATGTATATATATAACGATTAACGACTATTCTGTAACTTTCTAGTGATAGAGCCGTTGCTCAACTACTTCGTTCCTTACTACTAAGCACAGACAGCTTCAGAAATTTAATTTACACAACTTCAATATTTTCTCACAAATAGCATCGCCAATTTCATATATGTCTTTAGTAGCATCAAGCTTTCTTGCTTGTAATTCTAACAATGTATTTTCTCTAAGAAGATTTCCAGTCTAAGAACATATTTGATCACAAACGTGATTTAAAAATAATTAATTAAAATATCGGTATCAATATGGAAAATGATAAAAGAAACGTGGGGGAGGGGGCATGAAAAGGATCAAACAATACATTATAGGGTAAAAAAACATGATAAATCAAATTTAAAAAAAAAATCTTACCAGTTTTTTAAACAATTATTTTAAACGGTGTAATTTCATTCTTAACGCTTTTGCACATGACATCACAAATGATGAAATGCCGGCACATCAGCTTAAGATCAGCCATTTTGGATCAGAGCGCGTGTTTGCCTTTTCTAAAGAGTTATCGCGTTTGGTGATTGTTCACTGCGAGCGAGCGGCACACACGTGAATTGTTAATTAAATAAAATATTATTGACGGAAAATTTGGCGAAACACGAAACTTTGCTGTGGCAACCCTAGATCCGCAACAATGAAAAATCCGATCCAAAATGGCTAACCTTAAGCTTATGCGTCGGTCTATCTATATAGCGGCTCTAGTCATTCATAGAGGGTAATATTTGATTCGCTTCTTGATTATCATAACGTGGAAACGCGGTAGACAGATGTGCCAAAGTACATTTGTGATGTCATGAAGACCACGCCTTATTTTCAAAATCGGACACTTTAAAAAATTAATTGAAAATTAAGTGTTGGGAAAATGAAAGTTTTTTCTTGCTCCATGATATTTTTATTTTTGGTTTTTCTATCAATTTCAGTGTCTAAAAGTAATACTTTTGACTGCAGGAAACAAGAATTTATATTTTTTAAAAACCTGCGATTTCACTTCGGATGTGACCGACTGCCCCCCCCCCCTTCCGCCGTAACGACGCTACTGATATAAGAACCAGAAAATTTTGTTTTTCAGTAGTGAAATGAACATTTTAAGTTCATCTACAACATTCCTATAAAAATGTGCAGGATATAGATGATTTCTATTGTTGTATTATCGTTTTTTTGCATGTTCGAAAACGACTTCTGAGAGAGTTTCATGTTATTGTCCAAGAAAATTTTTAATCTTTCCTTTTTAGACAATGAACAGAATAGGAATGTTTGCATTTTTCCTGAATGGGGTACAAACGTTTTTGAGTCAACTTCAGGACCATAAAGCAGTGTTTTTTATCATACTTTTTTTGCTGAAAAAATTATTATTGCTGTTTAATTTTTTTCAGTATTTTCAGGGGTTTTTTTTCCAAATTTTATTTAAAAAATGAAATATTTATTATTGAAAAATTGTACAAACTTAGTGTTGTTTCTGTAGCAGCTAATTATTTATTTTTTCCTAGCTATTGCAAACATCATTTCTTACAAAAAAAAAAAAAAAAAAAAAAACACACACACACACACACACACAGGGGTTTCAATCAGATTCAAAAACATTGAAGTTCTTTAAATTTACAAGGGCCAAACTCGATATTCAGCAACTTTTATTATTGTCAAAAAATATGAATTTCAGAAGTATCACTTTGAATGCGGGTATGTGAGTACATGTATCTATTAATTTGAGTTATCAAAAAGACATTGATCAGTAAGAGTATAAGGAAATTGTTTGAATTCCATTACAATAAATTATAGTTACAAAATGAACAAAATTTTGAAGTCCCTAGAAGTTTGTTGTAACCGAATTCCACTGTAGTTATTTTTTACTGAATAAAAATTGCTCTACTGATATACACAGAATCATACTGAAATGTTATAAGAATAGAGGGGGAGGAAAAAAGGCACTGGTGCCCTTGATTATTTTTTGAAGTTAGCATATTTCACTCGTAGTAAGTCATAATGTTGAACAAAAATAGATATCCATTAAGGTAACCATCTTAAAAAAAAAAAAACTTGTAATAGGCACAATGCTGTAGTTGGTGGGAGGGAAGAGAGAGGGGGTGGGGGTTACACCGTCCCTCAAAATATTTGTTTTTTCATTCCTTCAGTTGTAAAAAAAAGCAAATATAGTCAATCACCAGTTCTTTTGGTGAATCCCCCTAAACCCTAAGGCGAGTCCCCTAAAATATGTTTTCCATCTGAATGAACAGCCACATAATAATAGATTAACATTACAATAAATCACTTTTAAATTTAGTCTTATTAGCTTTTCCTATCCCCCTCCCCTCAAAGAGATCGGTGGACGTATGTTTTAACCAAAATTTTTTGAGCCTGCCTAATTTTTTTCCATAAGTCACACCAAGGGAAGGGAGGAGGGTAACCTCTCCAGGACCCTTGGTTTTAACAGTATTGATGTTCAATGTACCTCTCCCCAAGGAAAGTAAATTCTGTCTGCGACAGTGCATTGTGTAGAAGGCGCAGTTGTTTAGATTCTCGTTTCATTACAAAACCAAAATCTTTTTAAAAAATTTTATTGTAAAAAATGCAATAAGTAAACTATATATATATTTTTACTGTTGTTGCTGTTTTTATTGAAAAATTCATCCAATATAACAAAAGACAAATTTCATTTCACAGCATATCACTCACTTGAATATTAATTCAATCGTTATTTTTAGAAACGTTGGTTATATTACATTTTTGAATGTATTGTACTTTTTTGTTGCTTCCCAACTAGCACAGTAAGATAAGAGGCTCATGGTTGCCAAATTCAAAATTTTCAAATATGGGATAAGCTACCAGCAGGTCCTGAACTGCGCATTCGCAGACCCCTCAATGCGGGGAAGGGGACACATCCTTAAAGGGACCTAAAGACATAAGAAATTGAGAAAAAAGGTAGCATTAAGACTTATAACATTGCAAATATACCCCGCTGGCCTCTGGGGAGAGGTCCTACAGATTTTGTTGCCCCCAGGGGTCCCAAAAGTTGTAGATTCATGACTGGCTACCGGTGCCAATGGTAGGGGGTTTGTAGCACTACATAACTATATTGACTAATGTATATACAGATGTACAGAAGAAAGAAAAGCAAAAAATTGTACAATGCATCTTGATACAATATTGTGCTGATTAAATTAACAGTTCTTTTAAAGTATTTTTTAAGTAAATATTTATCATTAATTATTTAACATTGATTAAAGTCAGTGCTCGATTTCAGGCGGAACGCGGCGGAACGGCGTTCCGGAACCTCTCTCTGTAAAAAAACTAAATTATTTGAAAACAGTTAAAATTCTTTGTCAGTGAGTAGACTCATCCGCCGCGGCGCACGTGCAGTATAGCTTCCTCCCCTCCAGGTTAGAGATAGACTCGTCCGTCTGGCGTCTATTCCACATTTCGTTCATCACTAGATGCTCAGTTGCTCAGTCGTAGTCCCGTAGTCAGGAGTCCGTGTTGTCCTGTACTGTACTCTACTACGCGCTACCCACTTGCACACACGGTCGTCTTTTATTTATCTCTGTTACGTTACTTAGGTTAGTTGTGTTGAAGTTTATCAATGTATGCGAGTGTGATTGTTGTGAAATAAGATGAACAAAAAGTTAACCGATTTTTTTTTACCCTCGGGTGATACTAAGAGACTTAAGCGAACCATTGATTGTGAAGACAACCTCACGCAACCATCTTCAACGACCTTACAACTGTCAACTAGCACTGAAAAGGTAACCAGTTCAGATTCTGACGAACATCACTCTAAAGAACAAGGACAAAAGGTTGAGTGTAACGACAATGCCTTGCCAGATTGTTGGACTAATTTTCAAAAAACTGATTTTTGCGAAAAATATGACTGGTTGTTAATTAAAAATGGAAAGTTAGGATGCAGTACTTGAAAAGAAGTAGGGATCTTATCTGTTAAGAAAAAAACAGGTATGAAAATTTCAAAAGAATGGGCAAATGTTGAAATAGACAGTTATGGTGACACTAAACAGAAAAAGCAAACGTCTTTAAGGAAAAAGATTTTTGACCACAAAGAGAGTGCTGGTCATAAGGCAGCTGCTGAAATCCTAATCGAAAGTAAAGACGGAAAACTGGAGAAAACTATTTTGAGACAGAACTCTCATGAAAAAGAAATAACGGGGAAAATTTTCCGAACGGCGTACAAGGTTGTTAAAGAAAATCAGTCTTTTAACAATTTTGAAACGGAAGTTGATTTGCAAGAATTAAATGGGATTAACATGGGTCGCATTTTACACTCAGACAAAGCCTGTGCTAAAATTGCTTTGCATATCAGTAAGGAAATGAAGAAAACCTTTGTAGATGAAATCATTAAGAATGATACAAAACTTGGTTTGATAATTGATGAATCCACGTCCTTAAGTAATAAGTCAAGTTTAATAGTATACGTTCGGTGTTCTTTGCCTAAAACCGGTATGAGTGGCTCCACTAACGTCTTTTTGGATCTAATAGAACTAGATGGCGTTACTGCTAGAGCTGTTTTTGACTCTTTGATGAACTGTCTTCGGTCTAATGGACTATCTGACGTATTTTTAAGTAATAATTTAACAAGCTTAACTTGTGATGGTGCTGCTACTATGATCGGTAAGCACAAAGGCGTTGCAACATTATTTCGTGAGAAATTTCCTTCTGTTATTGTTTGGCACTGTGCAAACCATAGACTTGAGCTGTCAGTGTCAGACGTTATTAAATCTGTTTCAGAAGTTAATAGGTTTAAATCTTTTATTGACAAACTCTATGTTGTCTATCATGCTTCACCAAAGAACAGCAGGGAACTTCGAAGCTGTGCAACTCTTTTGGATACAGAAATGTTAAAAATTGGAAGAGTCTTGAGCACCCGTTGGGTGGCATCTAGTTTTAGATCTGTGTCAGCTGTTTGGACGTCATATGAAGCATTAGTCGAACACTTTAAAGAAGCTTCAAATGACCCATCTAGAGACAGCAAAGATAAAAGTACTTTTTCCGGACTTCTTAACAAAATCACAGAAACTAATTTCATTCTAGACCTGGGATTGATGGCAGATGCTTTGCAAGAACTTTCAGAACTAAGTGAAGCTTTACAACATCGTAATGCAGATTTGAACTATGCGAACAGAAAATTGCTAATCACAGTTGGTTTATTTGAAGAAAGAAAAACAGTTCCAGGGTCCTACTCAACAATGGCTCAAGAAGCAGTAAACAACTTGTCTTTTTTCGGAGTTCCTCTCCACACAAAAGAAGGGAGATCAGACAATCAGCCGTTGAACCCCAAAATATTTTACGAGGCCCTTAAAACTTCTATTGAAACGAGACTACTTGATGACAAAGATGTTGAGTTAGCTACAACTCTTGAAGTTATGGATACCAAAACCTGGCCGACGAAACTCCCAATAACTTTTGGGGAAAATGAAATGAGGAAACTTGCTTCCAGGTTCAAACTTAACGAAAGACAGTTAATTACAGGTTTACGCGAATATATCTACTCCAGAGAGTTACCAGAAAGCCTCAATCCTGTAAAACAATCAATTGACTCGGTTGCCATTTCATCAAGTGAATGTGAAAGAGGATTCTCTCAGATGAACTTAATAATTACACCGCTGCGATCTTCACTCAACATAAGAACGGTTTCTGGCCTGATGTTTTTGAAAATTAATGGACCTCCTCTTAGACTGTTTGATCCAGAGAAGTATGTTAACTCTTGGCTGGTTTCTGGACACCACTCGGCGCTAGCTGTCAAGAGTAAGGAAAGATCAAGAGAAGGCAAATACGAAGAAAACATGATGAAGTTTTGGAGTATATTTTAAGAACAATTTTTGAAACAGTTATGTTGTATTGTTTTACTGCTTTTCATTATGTTTATTAAAAAGTTTGAGTTCAATAAAATATTTCTTTCTTTTTAACCGAATACTCCCTTTCTTACGTGGTTGGCAGTTTGACTTGTTGATTGACTGTGTTAAAGTGTTGATGTTGCTGACTGAAATTTCTTCTTACTTGATTAGTCAAAATATTTGTTTCAAGCCTTACTTTTTGAACACTAAACTATTGTTGATTGAGAAGTAAAAACAGCCTAAAATGCGTAATTTTAAACTGAAATTTTGAAAATTTTCCGAGAGCCCCCGGACCCCCCTTTAGCTGGGGAGGGGGGTATGGATACCCCTCAGACCCCCCGGTGTGTCCGCCCTTAACAGAGTTCCGGTACCTCAATTTTTAGAAATCGAGCACTGATTAAAGTATATATTTATCAAAAAACTCATAGATGCCTAACCATTTTGAACATACAGCAATATGCAATTGAAAGTTAATTAACTAAACAACACTTATTTCCTACCAATTCCTATAAAAAGGTATGGTTTTGAATTTAAATAATCAATATTCTTTTACTCAATATCAATTATTGAATTCAAAACAAATTCATTTTTTTATTAAATTCTTTTTTTGTTAAAAATTTTCCATATCTTAAATCTCCAAGCTATTCTGACCATTTTTGCAATTGGATGTATGTATGCATCTAGGATTAGCGATTGCGCAAATAGCGGTATTGTGGGGTCAAATGGTAGTAACATACGTTATAGAATTATATATTTCCTGTTTGGACTTTTACATACCAACATATCTTCTTGCTTTTCGGTCAGTAAGAAACAGTTTTTTTTTAAAGTATTTCTAACACTGGAAATGGATATTGAACTACAAAATTTCAAAGCCTGCTTTCATCAGCTATTGATGTAAAGTTTTGTTCTGGCTGACATTCTAATACCTATACAGGGGCGATTCAGATGCAAATTGGGTCTGCTTTGTCACCCCTTCTCAAAATTCCAGTTGGTAAAGCAACCACTTCAGAAAAATTCATATCTTAAAATGAGACCTGTCACAAAATTTCATTTGTTAAAACAGACCATTCATCACTTTTAAGCTTAATCAATTAGTTTGAAAGGGTCCATCGGTAAAAAACCTCCAGCTTCCAAGCCATTTTCAGTGACCTTTGAACCAAAGAGATTTCAGATGAGATTTATTACAGCTAAACATGCAATTTAATTCATATCTTAAAATTAGACTGGTCACAAAATTTCATTTGTTAAAACCAGGGACGAATTCAGGAGAGGGCAGGCGGAGCTACTGCCCCGGGGCCTCCACAATAAAATTTTTACAAAATATATCTTCCTAACTTTCACAGGTCAGCAAATTTTAAAATTTTTCTCCCTGACATTTTTTTTTTCTGTATATCTACAAAGAATGCTTGCACAAAAATAATATTATTATCGATATATCAGAAAGCTCTGATTGCAAGTATCCATTTAGTATCAATTTTTTACTTGCGCGAGCATTTCAGTGGCAATATATTTTTTTTATTCATTTAATTTGTAATTTCTACCTCTCAGTTAAAGAGAAATAAAGTTTTAAAAAATCAAAAAATGGTTAACTTCGCAGGTCATATTTACATTTTCTCGCTTTTTGAGCTCAAAAATTTTAAAATTATTTGACAAAATGACTTGAATGGAAATTTTTTAACAAAAATATCTATTGAAAACATTTATTCTCTCCTGCTTCCTTCTTTTTTTGACAGTTTTTAATAATAACAAAGAATTCGGAATCAATCATTAAAAATCTGTTATCATTTTCTATTAGCAATAGATTGCATGGAGGCGCTCTTTTTTTTTTTTTAACCAAAGAAAGGATTTAGCTCTTTAAGTTGGTGAAACCCCTTTAATATATCGCTTGAAATTTATTATATACTGAATGTATTAAGGTTACAAGAAATGAAAAGCAAAATTTTAGTGTTCTTGATGTTACAAAAATCAATTTCAAAAATGCCATTTACAAAACTCGCGATCATAAAAATAGTCAAATATCGCACATGATTTAGTGAATACATCTGTGATCCTTAAATTCATTCATTCAGTTTTTTCCTCACAGTAATTTATTATTTTGGTAGTGGCGTTTTCAAAATGGAATCGTGTTGTAATTTAAGTTCATTTTTCACAAATTGAAACGAAAAATTCTGTTCCAAAGAAGATAAAAAGAAATAAAATTGTGTTCTTATGTAACACATTTGAACGAAAAGAAAAGGCGCCGTTGCAACAAAAAGGCGTCTAGAGTCTAGACAAAATGGATATTTCCGTAAAGTGGATAACCTTAAAAGTACATAACTTTTAAAATGAAATGTATGTTTAGATATAAATAAGAAACAGTAATTTTAAGTTTATTAATTATAATAATAATAATATAAAAAAAATAAGTAGCAGGATGCATTTTACTATTAAAGTGCTGATCGAAAATATCGGATATATACATATATATCAAAATATTCGGATATGCATCAAAGTATCGGATATTTTTGAAAATATGATGATCTTTTTGAACCCTGATTAGGGGCCTTCACTCCTTCGTTGCCGCGGGGCGTCCATACTTCCAAATCCGGTCCTGGTTAAAACAGATCTTTCATCACTTTTAAGCTTAATCAATTACAGTGAAACCTCCCTTAACGGACACTCCCGAATAACGGACACCTCTAATTAACGGACATTTTTGCAAGTCCCAGTCCCTCAGTATAGGCCATTCCATGTAATTCACTCTGAATAACGGACACTCCGAATAACGGACAGTTATTTCAAAAAAATTTCCCTTGCGATCGTAGCACTTCCGTTTTTTTTTTCTTTTCACAGAATATCTTAGTAACTGCTTGCCTTACAAAGCTTTTCATCCTCCACAGCTGATATTCTCCACCCTCCCCCCCCCCCCCCCCCCCCCCCGTCATTTCCTTATCACTGTTTCTTGGAATTAAAAGGGTGGCAATGGGCAGAGGCAGCGATTGGGGCTTAAAAGTGGGGGGCAGAAAAAAAAAACTAAAAGACATGGTACTTTTTGCAATCAGCGAAAAATAAAAAAGGAAAAAAAGTCATAATTTTGTTACGGCTAGTTTTGAGAGTTTTGAAGCAGATAAGTGAAAACTGATGTCAGTCTAACAATTAACATACGTTTTTCTTAAGATTTTAATGAATTTTGTACACAATAACTATTCAAAAGTTAAGATAAAAAAGAGGAAACTGGGTGTTTTTTCTAACTGGGGCTCTCGGGAGATGCAATTGAGCAGACCGACGCCGGTAGTAGTCGGCTTTATGGCGCCGTGGTCCGTGGTTTCGTTGGGTTGTTTAATTTTTAGACATGAAAAAGATTTGCCCATATTCAAGGTCATATTGGCAACTGTCAATCATGCAATAGTGATACTCGAGATAAAATAAATAAATTAACCATAAAAAAATTGCACAAGTAGAGAATTTTCGGAAGCACTGAAATACAGTAAAGAATTGAAAAACTTTTTCCTGAGCAAAGGGGACACTGAAGGATTTGCTAAGGTAAATGATTTAAATATTTATATTGAGAAACAGTCTTGTAATGCAAAAAAGAGATGTCAAACTGTTTTAACTGATTACTTTAATTGATTAAATGCTTTTTAAGACAAGTGTGTGCTGTCAGTAAATTTTTATTAAGAAAAAACAGATTAATTACTCTTGACGTAAAATGTAGTAAACCTTTCGCAATTGTTTCGATTGTGTTCTACAAAGGGAACAACAGCCCATTTTGAAAAAGGTAAGTAGTTCCTCCTAATAGCGGACACCTCCCAATAACGGACAAAACTTCTAGTCCCTTGACTGTCCGCTATTCGAAGGTTTCACTGTAGTTTGAAAGCAGAACCTCAGTGAAAAAAACCTCCAACTTCCAAGTCATTTCCAGTGAAGTTCTTTAGACCAAAGAGATTTCAGATGAGATTCATAACAGCTAAACATGCTGTATAAAATGATTTTTTCACAAAAAAAAAAAAAAAAAAACATTAAAAAAAAAAAAATGCAAGAAATTGCACAAAACAAAAAAAGTTAACAATATTTCTTTTAATTCTTTCACAAAATGCAGACTTAAAAAATAAAACAGAAAACCTGGATCAACCTGACTGTAACAGTGGACAATAAGCATACTAATGTACTGTCATTTTGCACATATGCCAAACAAAAAAGTTGTGTGACCTGAGTGACACAAGCCAACTTCAGGAAAAGTTACCAGAACAATGATGAATAAGTAAAATGTGGCAAGTTGTGTATTTGTTGGTTTGTTCACAACATTAAGTGCTTAACTTAAGCACCATTATTTTCTCCTCATTTTAAACAAAAAAATATTTGACAAATTTATTGATCCAGCTGTATTTTCTTTATAATGCATTTAGTATTTCATCTTCATTTGTTTTGCTTTTATTAATATAATTTTTAACATGACAAAGAAATAAAACAAAAGTAAAATCAATAAGGAATAGTGACATAGCCAGAGAAAAAAAAATGGAGGAAGGGAGGCATGTTTAGTTTAAATTTATTTCTTGTGGTCAAAAAAAATGAAGATTTTTGAGTTTAAAAGGGAGATACATCTACAAATCAATCCCCCCCTCCCTGCCCCAGTGAGAAGTGTTTATATCCCAATTATATTTGGCTAAATAAATGCTCTATTTATTTACAACAACTGTTGCATTACTTTAATGCAATTCAAAAGATATTTTATGACAAACAAATGTTCAAACAAATAAAAAAGTGCTTTTTTTACTGAGAGATTTTTTTCTTTATAATTTTAACACTAAATTACATAGGCAAAGGCAAAAAACATCTATTAGTGAAAAATTTTAAAGCATTTAGCAAAATTTCATAAATCACAAACAGAGAAAGGCTACACTTAAAAAAACCTTTTCAAATTTTTTTAGATTTATTTCCTAGAATTTAATTATAGCATTAAAAATCCTTCATGAAAATAAACTTTAAATATCAGCAACATTCGTTTACTCCGCAATTTGTCAGATGCTGAAATACCAAGAGCCCACATACAGATTAATAAATGTTTGTTGAAATAAGAAATACATTCATGATGGCCCAAACATGACAAAAATCATAATTATAAAATAGCGATAACGTAAGGAAAATTGTTATTTATATTTAGCAGATCATAGAAATGCAAAATTACCTTTGATTTCATTTATTCTTTGACACAAGCATTATATTTTTGGAATCCTTACTGTTCTGAAGAAGCTCTGTAGTTTTAATGAACAGAATCAAAATTTGTTAAAATTTTTAAAAAGTAAATTTGTAATGAAACACCTCATCACCTTCACATCTTACGTATTGACGTGATTGGAGCAGACATTAAAATAATAAAAGTAAAATAAACACAGTTAACAGTTAAATAAATATAACCTACAAGAAATAATAAGAATGATTAAAGTGTAAAAAAATGAGATAAAATAAATTAGAATACGATAAAAATGCTTCAGAACTTCGCTATTAGACATTTAAAAGCTGATTTTGTTAACATTGAAATATTTTCCCTCCCTTTATTTATTCTAAGCTGTGTAATATTGTGATTGAATTAAGGTTATGCGGTTACAGTTTGCACATCAGCTGTAAGGACTGACACCGGCAGGGACTTTCTTGCTCCGGTTCGAATTTCGTCGATTATTGATTAATTTCATTTCTTTTAAATGGTGAGAAAAGTTTTATGAAATGTTTGAAGCAATAGGTCATATAATTAACAATCGTTTTTCCCTTAAATACTGCGTTGTAGGTTTTGTTTCTTGCTTAGTACGAATGAAGTGCTTGGTCATTCTGATTGTTTAAAATTATTTTTTAAGAAAAACACTGACATAGATGTGCGATTATATCAATACACCGTGAAAAGTTCGGAGGTAATGGCAGCTAAGCATCCTGATCATGTGTATTGCTGCGACATTTGTGGAAAAGAAGAGTTTTCTGAAGAAGAAATACGCTCTCACACGTTAGTTGCCCATATTGAAGGAGCTATATCCTGCCCATTTTGTGATCTCGGTGACATATCTGCAGATGAAATGATATATCATGTCAATTCTACCCATTTGGAATTTTTAAGTCCTACAGAAGATAATGTTCAATTTATTGAATCCTCTAGTGGATCTTCGGACGATGCTTACATTTGTAGCAACGGATTGCCTGATAACAACTTCACATCTGCTCCTGAGGGCTCTCCTCAGCGAGCAAACCTCTCTCTGAATTTAAATCCAAATAAAATTAAAAAAATAGTTAGTCCTCGTGCTTCTTCTGACCTATGTGTTTGCCCCTTGTGTGATTATTCCAACAAATCACCAACAAAACTTCAAGAACATGTTAATAGGCAGCACTTTGATCTTACGAGTCCGTCTTTTCCCGAGTTTCTCAACAATGATGGTGGCTGTAGCCCATATCTCTGTCCTCTGTGTGATAGGAACTTTGAATCCAGTCGTGACGTTGAATTACACGTGAATGTTGATCACAATGATGTGCTGAGTCCAGTGAAATCGACTCAAGCCACCCCTGGAGATGAGAACTCCAATGACTGTTGTCCTGTCTGTGGCTGTTCCAATTTCATGTGCAGTTTGGATTTAGCATCTCACATAGAAGAACACTTTAGTCCTAAATCACCTAATGGGGTGGTTTGCTCCCCAAGAACCCCTTTTGCAATCACTCCTCTTGTGAGTGATGGTAAGTCATCTGCTAACTATTTAATTTTTAAATATTAGCATAGCTTATTGATAGATAGGATTAAGCTTAAATCTAAGACAATTCATATTTTTTTGTGGATCAAAACTTAAAATCTTGAATCACGTTTTGAGTAGTAATGAGAAATTTAATGATATTTTTTAATTATGATTTCAGTAACACTTCTTCAGGGTAGTCAAATGAATCCAGTATTGGAAAAATTGTGGTTAAAGTCTGGAAAAAGGGGTAAGTATTATATATTTGTTCGACATTGTTTGTCTTTGCTTCTACAGTGAAAGTCTACCTAATGAACCGTTTTTGAGGTTATGTGTTGTTTGTGGGAGGGAGGGGTATATGCTTACATTTCTCAAAGGGTGGAAAGTTTTCATGAGGGGAATATGTCCCCAAATCCTACTTTTGGATATATATATCTCTGAGGGGGGGGGGGGGGGTAATAAGTTTTTTTCCTGCCAGATACAAATATCGGGCTGTGCATTTACTTTCAGTTTTTTTTTCTACTCCCGCTGAGGATACATTAAAAAATTTTTGCACATCCTTTCTGAAAAACACATTAAATGAATTTAAATATAATTTTAGAAAACTATAGGGGCATTCCAAGGTATTTGTGACATAGGGGTGTCCGTAACAAAACTTGTTAAAAGGTTAAAATTTTTATATATATTAAAAAAGCACATTCCAAAGGACACGCATGTCATATTTTTTTCTTCATTTACTTCATATTATTCATGTAATCGCAATCAAAACATCAAAAATACAACTTTTAACGTTACGGACTCTACATTGAATTTTTCTTCAGTAGTGACTTGAACCGAATTTCAAGCCAAAACTGGTGCTTGGGACAAATAAAGTAAAGGATTATCTCTAATACATATAATAATTTTAATCAAAAAGTGGATTCGTTTAAAAATTATAATTTGTGAAAATGGTGATTGTAGAGTCCGTAACAATAATTAGAAGAAAAGTTTTGTTAAAATTTTTATTTATGCATTTTATATCACTAAATTGAATATTTTCTAACTTCACCTATGGTGTTACAATATTCTAAAATAAGTTTCATGATTATTTAAATTCGGTATTTTTAATTAATTTTCTAAATTTGGTTACGGACTCTACAAAACGTTACGGACTCTACATTTGGCAACCGTTTCAACACAGTTCTTTCTTTACCAAAATGTTTGAACAGCCTGCACAAGGAAAAAAAAAAGTAGCCCTTTAAAGTAAATTACAACTTATACTTTAAAAAAAAACTTTGACTTTCAGAAGAATTTTGACTGAACAAGTAAGTGTATAAGGGGAGTCAGGGCACATTGGTCTGGCTCTCTACTTTTCTTCTTCTTTTTTTTATCTCATCATAAATTTCAATTCATAGTTTTATCTTCTACCATGAGTTAAATATTTCTCACCACCCCAGAAAATTTTCAATTCATTACCTTTTTCCCCCATTAATACTTTAAGAGAACTTTGTGAAGTGAACCAACCTGCCACAGTCCTGGAGTCCTCACATTACAAAACCAACTTCTATTACAATTTTAATGTTAAATATTATCCAACATTTGTACCAAACAAATGTTTTATGATTAGAATCAAAAACCAAAGTTTAAAGATCAATATAATTAAAATTGACCAACATCTACTGTTACACTTTTTTAACAATCAGCACAATTTGTGTTTTTAGCAACTTTACTATTGCTAATACTGGAGTATTGCTTTTTTAATTGTTCTAAATGTTTTTGTGTGTTTTCTAAAAGTGAAGCAACATACCCCAGGTACTTGGTCTAAAAAAAGTTGTCCTGATTTTTTCCCTACAACAAAAAATAAACTGCTAATACTTAAGAACTAAAAAAACTTATTTTAAGAGAGGAATTCAATTTATTGTTTCATTCTTCATGAAAACCATTTAAAAAATAAAGTTGCTTAGTTATGAGAGTTAATCAATTAAAAGTAGCAAAATAACAGTTTCTGAAATTTGTTCAAAATAACTGTACAATATGATTTCATTATAGGAATTGTAGAATTATAGGCGCTACTTTTTGTTGGTCATAAATTAAAAAAAAAGGTATTAAAATTATCAAGGCCAGTCTAACAAGTCCCAATTTACCCTATTATCTTATGGGATGTTGACTGATCTGGTGATCCCGAATTTCAGTATATTTCCAGTGTGACATTTGAAAAATTTCCAGTATAAAATACGAGTATATATTGTACAAAAAAAAAAGAAAGAAAAAAATCACTTTCACGTTCAAATAAAGGAACAAAGTAAGGCATGTCAGATGCCATTTAGTACATTAATATTAAGGCCATTAAACAAAAATATAAGATCTTTCGTGCCATACATGACTGAGACTTGACATTTAATTAATTAAACGCAATTATTTAATGAAGCAAAAAATGTTGCCTTTTTAAATTGAATTAACAGAAAATTTAACTTAACTTTAAAAACGCAATTTAAAAAGTATTGACTTAAAAACATCTTCTTCCTAACATGTCCCCCCCCTTCCCCCCCAAAAAAAGTTATCTAGAAATTTCAACTTACTAAAGGTGGTCCGGTATTGATCACTTCAGATAACCAAAGTTCTACTATAAAAGTTGAATTGTAAGTGAAATTTGCATTAAAACCTATCTTTTCTAATATCAAATTCAAGACTGAAGAAATAAACATATCACTTGGTCTGTTCCAACAAGAGGCCACCTTAAATCTGGTACCCCCCCCTCCCCCTAGAGCTTGGGTGCACCTCCCCTAAAAATCCCACAGACCCCCCTCCCCCATAACATCAAAAACCTCTCCCCAAAAATGAGAAAAATACCCCTCAAAACACCCCCTAAAAAAACTTCAATGGCACAGTCTGTGGCATGCCCCCCCCCCTCCCAGGTGGGCACCTTTCACATATATGATGAAGAAATAGTCATAACAGTTTATTCTATCATTGTAAGTATTGAACAATGAGTAGTATTGTTGTTGTTTACACTCTATAAACAATAATTCAAACAATACTCGAACGTGACAAATATGTAGAGTCCGTAACATGTTCATAATCCTGCAGTTCTTCAGTAAATAATTCCGTAAAAAATATTTTTTACCTTTTTAAAAAATATTTTGGTGCTAAAATGTATTATAGATAAACTGAGACATAGTGGAAAACCTTCATTAGGTAAGAGTAGTTATTACTTTCACAGAAAATTTGAAGATAGTTTAAGCAAAAATTTCCATGTCTTTTTAGTGTAGAGTCCGTAACATGCTATATATCTTCCTATATCTTTAGAAATTCAACACAAATCTAAACTTTTTTCAATGTTATGACATAACTACACACAGGACTAATCATTTACAAAAAGTTTAATTTTACTATTTGCACTAATCATGAGAAGGAGGCTAAAACATCCTTATGAAGTGTAGAGTCCGTAACAGCCAAATACCTTGGAATGCCCCTATATTTAAATGTATTGAGTACTTGAATAATGCTGCATATGAAATGAAATATGTAACATTTTGTTTTTATTAAATTGCACAAAATCTTTTTTGAAGGAAACTAAACTTAAGGCATAAAATATGTGCTTGATTAAACCTTCCCCGAAATGAAAATCCAGCTATGACCAGGGCTGCCAAGAGTTTATGTCAGCCTAATCAGAAACTTGGGGCCCTGCTAAGAATCGGAAAGTGAGTATTAATGGAGAGAAGTATTCCAATGACCAAACTGACAAGAGACCTACTTTAGCCATGACTATTTTACTGACAATGTATAATAGTCTGTTTATTTTCACCAAAAAAAAAACCTGATTGCTGACTATTTTTTCTTTTTAATTGTTATTATTCAGTAGTTTTATAAAATCATGATCTTTTACTTTGAGTCTAAATTATTCTTAGATTCACATGGTGTATAAAATAAATAGCTTTGTTATAAAGTAAAATGTTTTTTTTTTATTTTTTAAGTTTCATATATTTATGAAGAAAATTAAAGAGGATTTTTTTTCCTCTTGAATCAAGGAAAGCTTTGAAAACTTGTATCATTTGGAATGTTTTCAAAGCCTAAACTCAATAATGCTGTGCCTGCTTAAGTAATTTGTTTACTCCCTTTTGTAATTGAACTTTTTTTTTTCTAGAAGAGGGCAATGCAGACCACCTTCTTGCTTTAGAGATGGAGCGTCGAGAGCGTGAAGAGCAGCGACTGAGAGAGCAGCGCGAGTTTCGCATCTTGCAGGCTCAATATGGCATGGACAATCAAGGAAATTTTAGGGAACAATCCATCACTAATATGCAGCGTGCTGTTTATGCTGGGGAATTGAGCGTTGCAGACTTTTATAATAGGCAGGTTGAGCTATTTGTTGCCGAGCGAGATGGAGTTGATGATGGCCATTCCTGTACAAAAGGTAAGTTTTATACCTCTTGCATGAGTTTCTATAAATTTATTGTTTATTTGAATTATATTTAACTGTTCAGTAAAAAATGCTAATTGGATAGTTGGATGGCAACTCTCCTACTCATTCCCAAATTTTTAGTTTAGCTTTAAAAAACAGTTAAATCAGATTTAGGTGCAGATTGCTAAATTTTTTCTCACATGGGCGTGATAATTTTAAGTATATATGATAAAATATTTTAACTGATAATGTAAATTGGTACAACTTGTACAATTTATTTAATCACAGCCCCTGTCATGGCAAGGGCATAAAGAAAGAAGAGATAATAATTACAGCCTGAAAAAGGTTCTGAACTGGACACTTATAGGGACTATGCCCCAAGAGTGCATACTCAACATCATACCCTAGCCATAATGAAAATTAAGTAATTTGAAAAACATGTCCACCAAGTGGGTTGTCTGGCTTTGCATAGTTGGTCAGGTTGTCTTGTACATTGCATTTAATCATAGCCCCTATCTTGGCAAGGGCATCTAGAAAGAAGACAGCCTGAAGAAGATTCTCAACTGGACATCGATGGGGACTAAACCCTAAAGACGCATACTCAACCTCATAGCCATAATTAAAATTCATAATTTGAAAAACAAGTCCACCCAACAGATTGTCTCTACTTGTCTTGCTTTGCAGGGTTGTCTGGTTTGTGTGCTCTGCATCACACTCGAACCCTACCATTAATACTTATCAACTTAAATCTTTAATCACGTGTTCAAGCCGAGATTTTTCAGGTGTCCGTATCTGGACCAATATGATCATGGGTCTAGGAAAGATGTTGTGCTATTAGTGAAGGTACTGTAGTCAGTTTTCTGCTGCCACAATCCATTAAAACTACATTGCCACATCGCCCTGAAATACACAATTATGGATTGCAATACCAGACCAAAAAGGCAATACCAGTATTCGGTATTTTTTTAACTTGATACCAGAATACTGGTATTAGATATTTCCAAAAAAAAAAAAACATTCAAAAAGATAATGTTTTTAGCCATATTTTAATATTTTGTGCAAAAAGTGCATTATTTACTTATTGTGAACAAATATAAAATGAAGGAACAAATATCATAATCAAAAATCAATATGGCAAGAATCATAATGCATCTATTCAATTGTCACAAAGCCTGGAACTTCTTTTAGTGAAAAAAATTTCCTGCAGTTGAAAATATTCTTTCTGAATTTACGCAGGCCAATGGTACTATTAATAATGCGCGATGCACCTCCCTCCTGTAGTTGCCTGGAAATCCTTCATCTTCAAATAATTTGGTCTTTAACTTGGTTTTCAAAAAAAAAAAAAAAATCATTTTTGTGAGTGTTGGTGTTTCTTTTGTATTGTAGATAGTTTTTTAATTATTATTTATAGCTGAACAGTTACTATTATACATAAAGTAACTCTTCGTGCGACAATTCTTTTCAAGTATTAACATCATCTTCAACAATTTCTTCTTAGTATAAGTTTGTCTCTGCTTTTTAGTAACCCATTGGTTTGAAATTTATGATGAATTTGATCTCGTTAGTTTTTTTCCCCCGTTTTCATTTCCTTATTGAAATTTTTTACATTTATGTAATTTTCTGAAAATATGTTCCAACTGTTTATGCCTTACCTCTTTGCAAATGATTTAAATATTATCCTGCTTGGTGTAAAGCTGAATAGCGAGACAGAACAGCATGCTATTAATGGTGACAACAAATAACTGTTTATTCTGGGTTATTCTCTAGAAAATGTAACTTTTGAACACAAATATTTTTCAATTTCGAAAAGGTTTTTTTTTTTTTTAAATCTTGCATGAAAGTATTACCTACTAGAAGTAACCATAAACAATGGCCCAGCTAAGTTCCAATTATTTCACTCATGAATAAAGAATAATAATAAATTCCTGTTCATAGAAACAAAAAAAAAGAAAAAACCTTTTAATGTTCAAAAATCAAGGCCAATTTAATATCAAAGTAGTAATTTTGTTAATTGTGTAATCAATGAGATATTTCAATGAGAAGTGGGAATCTAATATTAATTTTTCAGGGATTTTTTTTTTCTCTTCATTGCTTCATCCTGCACATGTTAAGTATATGAAAACATGTTCACTTCTTTTTTTACATTAATTTACATCCCTGAAATTCAAGTTCATGCAGGTAAGAATTCACATTAACCGCACTTGGTTTTTAAAACAAAATCCATCTTCTTGTTTTTCGACAAAAATTTCACAACTTCTTTATGGCTGGAAAATAAACAAGAGGGGCTCCCTTGTGTCATGGAAAAAAAAATGTGATGTCATTACTACCACATGTTAATGAGAAATGTCATTTTGTATTTAGATAACGGAGGTGAGAATTTGTTGTGTGACATGATTTCTTATCCTACTAAAATAAATTAAAACACAATATGAAAAAATTAAATATACTGAAAGAATAAGTATTTGAGACCTTGTGAAAGGAATAATAAATAAATAAGTATATACTTTTAATTTAAGAATTTGTTAAGCAACATAAACAGTCACACCAGGTGTGTGACATGACACGGAGGTGAGAATTCACATCTTGTGAACCAAAGATATATTAAAATAAAAATCATTACAAAAAATTGTTGGCAGGTTCAAATAGATATATTTTTGATGAAATTAAAAAGCATTGTTAAATGAATTGTTCCTTAACGTTTTTGCAGCAAAAAAGTGTGACTGAAAAGTTACACTTTTTAAAGAATGACCCTTATACAAACAGGAAAGAGTTGTTCTTAAAATTCAGTACAGTTGATATAAATATTTTTTAAAAAAATATCATAAAGAATTGCTGCAATTGATGGTTAGAGTAAATTGTTCCTAGCAAAAACACTTTCGTAATTCCACTTAAAATTAGTTTTCACTTGAGGACAAGTCAAGGAAATGAAAAAAATAAAAACATGGTTCTCATAAACTCACAAAAGTGCAATTTATCCACTATTTTTATTCATTGATATTCTATTAATTCGTGCTTTTGTGAAGCCAAATTTGTACAATAGATAGATTTTGGAATTCTATCATCAAAAAATAAATTTAAAATTATTTTTTAATTATATTTAAAATAACAGTAGATATCTAATAAGTTAAATTAAAAACTATGTAATTAAAAACTTTATAATTTTTAGCTAATACCAAAAATACCATTATTCTACCCCTTCAAATACCAGTATTTCGAAATTACAAAATAGCTCCAAATACCGGTATTCGGTATACTGGTATTGCAATCCCTATTCACAATGAAGGGGTCCTTGCCTCGGGGGGGCAAATTCACCCTATTTCTGTGTGTGTGTGTGTTTTTTTTTTTTTTTTGAAACTAGGAAAAACTTATAGGACGATAAGTAAAGACGGCAGTTTCAATTTTTTGCCCTTGTTCGGAAAAGTTGTAGATAAGGCATCATCAGGGGCCGACTGGGTCCCTCGAGAGGGTGCTAACCTTGGGGGGGGGGGGGGAGGTGTAAAAAATGGCACAAAGAGGAAAAAGAGGTGCAAAAAGGGAAAAAATAGGTGTAAGAAAAAAGGTGCAGAAAAAAAAGCAAGGTAGGGGAAATTCAAAGCTTGGGGAAATCCAACTACTAAAAAAAAAGGGGGGGGGGTCAAGCTTGAATGCACATAGGCGGGAGGCGGCATTGGCCCGTAGGCTGATGGGTTGGCAGGCCAGTCCGCCCCTGGGCATCATACACATATAATCCACAGTGATTCCTGGAGACATTTCAACGTATGTCTGTTAACCCTAACAAATCTATGTACTCCTAGTTGTTTTCAGTCTTTAAGTGCAAGCAGCAGGCAACTGCGTCATCCATGGTGAAAGGTTATGCTTGAAATTAGATATTCTTGGCATAATTTTGACACTGTGGGTCTTGGAGTATTGAATTCCTTAACAATGCTGAAATGGAATTTTCCCATGTTTCTAGCTCCAACTACTATTCTATGTTCAAAGTCAATTAAATATTGTTGTGCTGCTTTAATCATGTCAGAAGAAACCTTTTCACATGACACATTTAAATACAAATAACAGCTCTGTTGTTGCACTTCCTATTTATACATTTTGTTTACATTACTACTGTTATGTGTATATTTGCTACTGCTGTCCCGTGACTTTTATCACCTTAGTGTAAATATTATGTATTGTATCTTTTAATTCCGTCTGTGATTTTCTATTTGTAGAAATCAGGGTTGGCAAGTTTTTGCCGGGGGCGGAAAAAACCAGTTTTTACCGCCTGGCAAAAATAGGTTTTTGCCAGTTTTTGCCAAAGTCCCAAAAATAGATTTTGTGTTAACGACTTACGGACAGTTTTTTTCCTTTTATATAAAAGTAAATGCATGAGAAGATTTTGGTAAAATTTTAATTTAATTCTTTCTATAGTTTAAAAAAAAATAAGGTTTAACTTACTTTTAAAGTTATGGAGCATTTTTACTTCTAAATTTTTAAACATTAACATAAAATTTCAGTTTGTAACATCTAAGACAAATAATTAACTTACAATGAAAATATAATTAGCTTGTTTATTATAGCATTTTTTACAGAATACTAAATGTCTATATAAAGTATGCTTAATCAAGAAACAACTATAAAATAAAAGAAATAAAAGTAATTAAAAAGCAAAATACACATTTCTTTAGATTGAAATATCACTTAAATCATCATAGTCTATACCATCTTCATCAAAACCTATTTGTTTTTTAAGCATGGCATAGCAATACTCTAGTTTCGTGAGAGAAGCAACTGACAAATGGTTTCGTATTTTTGATTGTATAAAAGGAAAATTTGAGAAATATCTCTCTATTGCAGCAGAACTTGCAGGACACATTTAAAGAGTTCCGACTAGTGTGCAGAAATCTTTATTTACTGTACTGCATGTAAATGCATTATTTCTTTAGTGAGGAAAAGTTAATATTTTTATATATTCAAGTAAATATTCTGTTATTAATTAAATAGCTTAAAAATCTTAGTGGGATGAAAAAAAAAGCGATTAGTTAAATATATGTATATATATATATATATATATATATATATATATATATATATATATATATATATATATATATATATATATATATATATATATATATATAATTAGAATTCAATCTTTTTATTAATTTACTAAGCTTAAGCAGGGGTCTGGCCAGAGCAAATTTGGGTCCGTTAACGGACCCTTCACAAAAATCCGATCAACCAAAACGGACCTTTCACAAAAATCCGATCAACCAAAACGGACCCTTCACAAAATTCTGGTAAACAAAAACGGATCTTTCACAAATTGTTTATTGAAAGAGCAAATCTCAAATTAAAATAATACAGCATATTTAAAGTTAAATTAGAGGAATCAACTTATACAAAATCAGCTAATTTTGCAAAAGGAAAAAAAAAATCGGCACTCTTGTGATGCTCCTGCAAGCCATAAATAATTACTACCGCCAAATAAATATAATGCCTGTTGTTGGTTTCTTTGAAAGGAATTAGCAGCTGAAAGTCAGTTTGGTTTATAATTTTGCTTGTTTGTTTTATGCAGTGGTGTTGTTGTAAACTTCTTTGGAAAAGCGTCAACATTCTCTGAATAGGCGTAGTAAGCACTTTTCTCCCCACTCATGATTTAATCATCAATAATATACAGCGAAATGAATTTAGAACTGCAAAGGATAGTATGGGTGGGGCGGATGTGATCGCTTCAGATAGGGTTACAAAATTTAAACTTATCGCCAATTAGTGTCTGTTGGTGTGATGTTAAACTGTTATTTTGGGAGAAAGTTATATGGGTTTGGTTTTTCGATACTAAAAAGGATAATTAACTGTAAATAAACTTTTATTTACCGTTATTTTCTTCTATAGATGTCTACATTTTAAAAAACGCAATCTTTTTACATCCGATATGAGAATCATATTTTATTCTTTTTTTCAAGCTAACTTCGCTTTATTAGGATGCAAATAAATGAAAAGTCTCTTTATTTTTGTAACAAAGCTTATTTCAAGTTTTTAAAGGGGAATTCCATTTTCTTTTATGAGTCAATAATTCAAATGCTGAATCGATGGTTTATTTTTTATTTTATTTATTTATTTATTTATTTTTGCTTCAACTGTGTCCAAATATTAATGATATGTTTATCATAGGACTCTAAAATGCAATTCAAAAGTAATTTTATCAAAAATATTTATTTTACAAGCCGTTTTTATACTTTTGATTCCTTCACTTTGAGGATTGCAATCTCTTTGCATCCGCTGTGAAAATCTGATTTTTCGAATTTTCGATGTTTAGTACGCTTAGTTAAGAGGTAAACACATAAAATATTTTTTTATTTTTGTGAAAATCACGGAGTTTATAAGGTTTGAACGAAACTTAAACAGTGTCTTGGGTTAAAAAGTTAAATGCTGAACCCCTGCCTAATTTTTTTTCTTACAGTTATTTTAAATACTATACAAAAAACATTTCTAGTATAATTTAACATGATGTAGAATGGTAGATAAATATTGATACTTGAGGGGTGCCCATCTCCCAGGGAGCGATGCCTCCCACCTCTCTTCAAATACTAGAAAAACACTCAACTTTAAGTGTCAATGATGCAGTTTCCATCATCTCAAGAGTCTAAACTTTCGTTTTTACAAGAAAAAAAAAATTTAATTATTTGATTTTTCACAAAAATAATTGATTTTTCACAAAATTATTTTATTTTTCACAAAAAACGGACCCTGTGAAAAATCCTGGACAGACCCCTGTTAAGTAAACATTCTGAAAAAATTGTTTAGCAAACATTTAAAATCTTAAGTTTTGCAATCCCAACATTTCTTTTTTATTTATTTTTCACCTTATAAATTAGAAGTAACATGGTGAGACATAATTAAAATATTAAAGTGCATTATTTATATTATATTGTCACTATTTCTTAAATTACAATATAATGCTACTTTATTTGCAATTAGGTTTTTGCCGTTTTTTCCATTTTTGCCGGTTTTTTCCATTTTTGCCATGGTTTTTTCCACTGTAAAAAACCCAACCCTGGTAGAAATAAATTAAAAAAAATATAAAGTTCTCATAGTATGTTGATTCTTTCTAGGTCTTATTCCTAAAATTAGAGCTTTTAGTATGGCTACTCCAAATGTTGAGCACACTTGGCTGTGCAGTGCTGTTGATCACTATGGTTCAACATATGGAGATAAAGGTTGGGGCTGTGGATACAGAAATATTCAAATGATGCTTTCATCTTTAGTTCATAATACTAAATATAGTACTAGACTTTTTAATGGTAAGTGAATTCATTTCTTTAGTTCTGTTTGTATGAGTATTGTCACCTTTATTAAGTTTCAGTTTTATAGAGGCAATTCTCCATTTTATTGCTACAGGAAAGGCACTGAGAAGAAAAATGCATCAGACATCCAGATATTGTGTAAGAGACATTTGTCTCAAACGTCGACCTATTACAACAATTCTAGTTTGTGATTTCAATGTGAAATATTTTTAATATTTATTTACATGTACATACTCAATGTGATTTCACCTATCCACATTGAGTACAAGGTTGCCACTCACCTGGAAAATATGGAAAACCCGGAATTGTGTCAGGAAAAATAAAAATCACCTAAAATGGTCAGGGAGTTGTCAAGAAAAGTCACAAATGTTGAAATTTCTGGAAATGTCAGGGACTTCCTTCTCAATTTTTGCATCTGATGAGATGTGGTAAATGCCGCATTTCAGACAAGCGAATTTTCCTGTTAGTTGAGAGGAAGAAAATCCAAGCCCAAAATTGCATAGTGTGTTTGAGATTTCAGTCCTTATGCTTCCTTCAAAATTTTCCATTATTTCAATGGTTGGAAGTTATTTTAATTAATTCTGGATTAGAATGATTTTATTTATTTATTTATTTATTTTTTTTTTTTTTTTTTTGCAAACTTTAACTGTTGTTGAGTTAATTAGCAATGAAATATTTTTTGTAAAATACTAAACTGTAAAAAAATGAGTTTTAAATTTTTTAGTTCTTCATTTGCTTTTAAAGTTAAGGATATGTAAAAGAATCTTTTTAAAATGAAAATTATTGTCCATTTTAGAAGAATAGTGTAATAATTTTCTATGATATTCTTATGCATTAAGAATATAAATTTTAAATTGAATCATCATTGCAGAGAATATTTAGCATACATTTTTATTTTTGAAACAGAATGAACTGTGATTTTTATGGATCCTTGCTTGCCAAAGAAAGATGTTACGATTTTATCCCTTTATCACAACGGTGATAATTTTTTCACATGTTTATGTTCGAGTTGAGAAAAGTGGTGATGTAGATGTTTTGGAAACATCGATTGTTGTTTTTGTTAAAACATTGATGTTTTAATTTTGAAAATTTTTTTTTTAAACACCAATGTTTTTTTAAAAGATGTTACACCACTAGTTGAGAGTTTAGTATCAACAACTGCATGTTAGTCAAAAATTTGAAAGAAAAGTCTTGTAACAATATGAACTGATAGAATGCTGTTATTCATGCACAAGGAGGGAGGGGGACTTAAATCAAATGAGATTTCTTACAATATGCTCAGTTATGCTAGAATGGTCCCTAGCACATATCATATTGCAATAGGAAAATGTTGCAAAGTAAGAAAAAGAATTAAAAGAAAAGTACTAAGAAAAAGTTTTGAGTAAAATAAAATTTTTGTATTGAAAGGGAAGCAAACTTTTGTGCAACACAATCGCAGAGATTTGAAAATAGAAGTATTAATTGGAAATATGTTTTTTCAAAGTATTTGTAATTAAATTTTAAGTTTGTCTTAACTTAGCCCAAATTTTGATAACAATTATTGATAATGTTTTAAAGCATTATTTGGTTAATAAAGTAGGTTTATTTACAGTAAAAATTGTATTGGTATTAAATAACATAAGTTGACATTCATTATAATGGAATTTTTTTCTAAAATCAACTGGAAAGCCTGGAAATGTCAGGGAATTTCACTCTTGAACTTCTGTGGCAACTCTGTGAGTAGATATTGTATTAGAAACGTATTGATGATTTATTTTTGCATTATATTAGTCCTGTTGGTTCTCTACTCCATCACTTTTTAGATGCAGCAAAAAAATCATTCTTAAGTTGACTGTGTCCTTCAACAGAATTTTTGAAAAAAAATCAAGCAAAAGTATTTCCTTCTACATTTGAGGCAGTGAGAAGCAAAGGGGTGTAAGTGGCAAAATTAAAAATTTGGAGACAACCAGTACAAATGGTCGAGGAACTTCTCCTCTGTCTTGGGGCAAGAGATAGTACTAGTAGTCCTGGTAGGTGCTGCTGTACAGCATGATTTAGAAGAAAAAAAATCAATGAAAGCATACCCAGGACGTTATCTTTAAACGTGTTTTACTCAAAACTTGAAAATGTCCACTAACATCCCTTTGCTTCTCACTGCCTCATTTGTCAAGTTTTGGATGGTCAAAATAATTTTTTGCCTGTTGGTATGCTTGGAACTTATATGAAGTAGAATATTTTGAGGATATGCAATCCACCAAATATTTTATGCAACAATCAATAAAAAGCAAAACTTTTCCCTTTTCTTTTCATATTTTTGAATTAATATTTTTAAAAAATGTAAGCCAGTCAATAAAATTGCTGATATCCTTTGCTCTTTATTCTTACCATAATAATCACGGAGGTTCTTGGTGCTAATTATTTTCTTTTAATGTAGGTAGATTCGCTATTCCATCAATATCCAAGCTTCAAGAGCTTATTGAGACTGCTTGGAGGCAGGGCTTTGATCCTGCTGGATGTGAGCAGTTAGGTGGTCGTTTGATAAATACCAGAAAATGGATTGGAGCAACTGAAGTCGTAACCTTCCTATCTTCTTTTCGAATCAGGTAAATTTTGCCTTTCAAGACATTCATGTCTTTTGAGAAATTCTGTCATTTTAACCTCGGATCAGAACCTGGAAATCAGGGAAATATCGGTTAATTTCGAAATAATAACAAAAGTTCAGGAAAAGTTGATTAATTTTTTTTTTTGCTTTGAAAATATTAAAGTGCCATAATTCCCTCCACAGTATTCACCAATTATCTGTTAAAGAAGTAAAATTAATGACTGCAGATTATACCATTGCGGCATATTTGTGCTAGTTTTTTCTTCATGGTCAAAGTACTGAACTTTAAATTTAAACCAGGATTCAATTCCTTATACTGCTTCTATGCCTGTAGGGTTGTTCATCTTAAAAAGCTTGAATTTTCCTTTCATGTGTTCCATGCTACGAAAAATTAACAACCCTACATACAAAGAAGAAGCCGTCATTTCTGTCTTAGCGCCCTTGCCTTTACTCATTGTCTTAAAGTAATTAGTGTACTATAATCATGATTTCAAGAAGAAATTCATATTTTTTTAGATTAATTTTGATAAAAATTGAAAAAATATTACATGTTTTAAATTTAGTTGTAAAAATTGATCAATCAAAATCAACTTTGTTTTTTGCCATCGTATTATTCTCTTCTGCGGCAAATTATACAAAGGGTTTTTTTTCCCTTCAGACTTTAGAAATCATTTTAATTAAAAACCAAGCTATACGAAAAATATTTTTAAATTATTATTTTTTTCCTTTTTTTGGCATTTCAAAGTTTGTTACAGACTTGAGAAATCATTTTAATTAAAAACCAAGCTATACGAAAAATATTTTTAAATTATTATTTTTTTCCTTTTTTTGGCATTTCAAAGTTTGTTACAAACATAGTCTAAGATTTTTTTTTTTTTTTTTTTTTTGTACATAATGAAGTCATTTGAAATTGAGTTGTCTTGTGTAGACAAGTGAGAATTTTTATTATTTTTTCATAGTTATAATGCTGTATTCGTTTATTAAAACCTAAGTTCTTGATTTGAGAATAACTCCATTGAATGGGTGTCTAGGTTTAAATTTGTCTTACTTAAATATTTCTATTATTTATAGTTACATTACTTCTACACTTTCATTATTATTTGTTATCCTTGTAGCAATCATTATACAGCTTGAAAATTCTGTTCAAAATTATTTCAATATAAACTTATAGGTTTTATCATGATTAGACATATGTTTTTAAGAGTGATTTTAATAGTTTCTTAGAATTCTTATGCTAAGTGGTTACTGGAAGTTAAGAGTATTTGTTTTAAATTTCCTATAATATTTCCATGTAGATAATTTAATATACTATTTTTTCAGTGAAGTTCACTTGATATGTTTTTTAAAAATTACTACCTAAATACAAAAGCAGCGTCTTTTAAAAATATGTTTTTACTTCACAGCTTAAAACGTATCAAATACTGAATTTTATATAAGCATACAATGATTTTCAAATAGGGCAAAAAGAGAGGAAACCATTATCTTTGGTAATGTAAATCAGGGACATTTTTTTCGCATTTTCTGTTGACACCCTGTTCAAGTACTGTTTGAGAAAAGTGTATAGTTTGTAATTTCTCTAAATATTGTTGTTTTGCAAAATGCTGAGTCACTAATGTTACGACTTTTATAAAATAGCACCATGTACATGATAATTTCTAAATGTAAACAAACCCTTTTAATAATTAGTGCTTCATGCTATTAACAAATGTTCTTCATTGAAGCATTGATTAATTAAAATTAAGTTAAGTCATGCAGTTTGCATGTAGTATGTTTAAATATGATATTCAATGTGCATAGATTGAAAATTTCTCATATAAATAATAGCCGGTGATCGAGTAACCGCCCCTGTTTCAACAATGAAACTCTCGCCACAGCATGACAATATGATAATGTGTTTTGGCAATTTTTAACATGCAGGTAAAGGCTTTATTGTGACAAGGCTGAACTTGATCCGGTAACTTAACTGTTTTACTGGTAAGACTGTGTCATCTTAGGAAGAAAGAAAAGGGGTCTACTATGAACGCTATCTACTGGAGTTACGATTAAAATTTCAACCATGAAAATGTAACCAAACAGGCAATGGCTTTGTAAAATGTAGAAGAGAAGCAATTTTCACCCATCATACCTTGATGGCGACTTTCTAGTATTTAGTAATTGTCACATGCTTCATCAGTAAGCTGTTTATCCTTAGAATTTTAGCTTTCATTAGCAATTATCAATTTGTGTTACCAGTTTGTAGTCCAAGCCTGTTTCTAAGCTTGCTTTGTATTTGTATTGTGTCCATACGTGAAAAATAAGTTCAGTACTTGCTGATGGAGGCTATGCAATGAAAAAATTGTTGATATGCAAATTTGGAAATACTTTCTGAATTACTCTATCTCTTCAGTGATTCCCACCAATCTGCTGGTGATAGATTATGTTTATGATTGGCTTGGAAAAATACAATGTTGGTTGCTAGAAATGTAGATGTTTCATCAAAAAATGTAACAAGCATCGACAAGAGATTACCCAAAATTATTAATTATATTCTTTATGTTTGCATCCATTTCATCCTCATGTTCATCAATAATTTTCAAAAAAATATCTTTGTTTTGTATATCTGTGTCGAAGCATTTAATGTGACTGTTCCATTGAGTTCAATTTCTGTTATTGTAATATGTAATCACGCTCAATAGCTTGTTCACTTTGTTAAATTTTATTACTTTTAAGTTAGTTATAATCTAAAATTAGTTGCATCAATGTGAGATTAACAACATTTTTGGATTTATTAGATTCTAAAGCATACCATCATTCTAAGAGCTAATGTACTATAATTATGTACTAATTTTAATACACCATAACAATAAATCTATGTATCAAACATATGGAAAATAAGTTGATTTTTATTTTGTCCATTTTGTCCAATTTCTTTCGTTGCCCCGGACTTTTTACGCAAAGGTGGACAAAATAGCAACCTTGCCCATAAATGCTGCAACAGTTGCAATTCCCACACTATGTTCCATGTATATTCAAGAATTAGGGTTAAGAGAATAACTTACCATTATTTTTCTTTATCTCTGTTTAAAACAACAAAAAATTGTCATACAAATGAAATAAGGTATAAAACAAAACTATATCACTATAGTTTTAAAAATTTCAAGTCTCTTTTTGAAGAAAAACATAATTTTTTTTAACGTTAAATAATATCTTACTTTATTTAGTGCATAGACTTTTTTTTTCATGTACAATTTCTG
This sequence comes from Uloborus diversus, assembly GCF_026930045.1. Taxonomy (NCBI): domain Eukaryota; kingdom Metazoa; phylum Arthropoda; class Arachnida; order Araneae; family Uloboridae; genus Uloborus; species Uloborus diversus. The sequence continues at coordinate 46,429,543 of NC_072738.1, read as the reverse complement.
TAAATGTTGCAGTTAACACTTGAATATTGTATTTTAGAGGCCAACTTATAGACTGCCACCAACCTACTGGCCCTAATGGAACTCATCCTGAAATGTTCGCCTGGGTAAAAGAATATTTTATGAAAGATGAGGAATTTAAACCACCTGTATATTTACAACATCATGGTACAAATTTTCAAAAACTTTCATGACCTATTATTTATTTAACATATTTTCACTATTATTAGCCTTTGTTCAAAATTTTAATTCTATTTATTTAATTATTTATTATAAGTTTTTCTTTACACCTTAAAAATTATTGAAATATTTTAGAATTGTGTTTTCAGTACCTGAGTAGTGTTTGTTTTATGTTTGAATACTGTATACAAAGGAATAATATAGGATTCGCTACATGGATTTCACATAGAAATCAAATCAAAACCAGCAACGCAAAATCTATTACTATTCCTTCCTGCAAATGAAAGTTGCTGGGCTGCAGCTAAAAACACCATAAAAATACACTGTTCCTATTGGCTCAAATTAGAATATCTAAATGATGTTGTTTCTTGAAAAATCTTTGAAATTATTTCAAATTTCCAATTAAAAAAAATTTTGCTACATCTCAGTGGTATGATTTTTTAGCTTATTATTTTCACAATGAAGCACCATTAACGTTGATTGTATAAATTTTTAAAAAACGTGAAAAGTACTTGAAAATATATATATATATATATATATATATATATATATATATATATAATAATTATAATAAAATTGAAAAATATTGAAAAGCCCACACCAAAAGGCCATTGATGCGCAACGCAGCAAAGCAAAAAAGCCAAGTAAATATATAGCCAAGTTAATATTTGGTATTTGGGTTGCATATTATATATATATATATATATATATATATATATATATATATATATATATATATCGTATTACACCGCATTATCTGGCATGCCGCAAAATTCGAGGGTCACTAGATTTTCAATAACACTTGCCTGGTATTTTCCGGCATGCCGGCAAAATCGAGGTTAAGAAAAAACATAATACTATAAAAAATATATGTTGAGCTTAAAAAAGAATATAAGTTCTATACATATCTTATTAGCATTAATAAACAGTTTAATTTTGTAAAAATCTTTACTAACAATGTCATTTGTTATTTTAACAAGAAAAATATTGCTTTGTAATTTCATAAAAATTAAAACTTAAGTAAGCAAACATTTAAGCAGTAAGTTACTGTCTCTAAACCAGTGCTAAAGAATTTACCATAGCTATTCAATAAATAAAAATTAAACTTACCTCTCTAAAAGGAACCTAAAATAATTTATTTTAAGCAATTATGAACAAATTTCAGTAAAGAGGATTGCTTCTGAATTGATTATTTTATTGACATATAATTAAATCCAGTAATAATGACCTACCATAAATAAAAAGCACATATTATGTGCAATACACTTTTTTTTTTTTTTTTTTTGATAGGAGGTTACTTTCAGGGCTTATTAATTTTTTTCCTTACAGTGGTTTGCTTACAGTGAAATTTTCTGTTTGTTTCACTACTCAGATAAAACTACTACAGAGTAATGCCAAAAAGTAGAAACCTTGATTTAGTAACCACCTCTATTAATGACCCAGATCCCGAAGAGTTCCTATTTTTCCTATATTTTCCTACTTTTTTGAGCTCTCTCCTTATTTTCCTACTTTTTCTTTCTTTAGAATAGCACTTCTAATTTTGCATTGATTCTTATTTATACAATGCCGCGAAAATAATTTTGCATGTTTTAATTTTGAAAAGCAAATGAAACAAGCGGATCCCTGGCTTTTCATTGATTGACTACATTAATTTCTGGAAGGAATGCCACAATGTTTGCGTGTTTAAAAGTTAAATTTTCGTAAGTGACTTTTTTGCCATTGCGGCGTTTATGATCAACTTTTCTTTTTATTGCCCCGACTTCAGTCCTACTGTGTTAAAGATACAATAACGAAATAGATGCTGGCGCATACTGATGCAATTATATATTATTTACCCGTCAATCAGAAGCTTTAATTAAAGTAAACGGCCGACTGTTCAAAAAGTGCGGAAAAAGCCGAATTACCTATTCGCCTATTTAGACAGAAAGGGAATTTAAAACCTTAAAAGGAATGTAAGGAAGCAAAAAATGAAAAACCTGTACGCTGTGCATATTTTATTGATGTTAGTACAAAATAAAAGGGACAGATAACAGAAATTCGCAAAAACAGACCACTTCAAAAATAACCGCGGAAACTAACTTTTTTCATACATTAATATGATTATTGTTCATTCTAAATCGTAAACATGATTATAAAATTTATCAAATTTCATTTTCTTCCTTGCAAAGAGTGTATTGGCAAAAAAAAAAAAACATGGCAAAACCTGAATGAGCTAAATGTTCCCGATTTTTGGAGAAAAATCGGAAATCAATTTAAATGCAAGATTCCATTTTTATTTCTTCACATTTATAAAAGTTGGGGGACTGAGCCACAAGCAAGTATGTGCTGTTTTTTTTTTTCTTTTTTCTTTTTAATGGGTATTTTCTACTCTGATATATCATCAATATCGAGAAGTTGCTCATCATTTTTATGTGCTGCGTTTATGGCAATGCGGCATTTCTGAACATATAAAAATTTTTTTGATGGGCTCTTACTCTTTTTGTGGTGCGGCAATTCTTACCGATGCAGCGTATCTACTGTAAGTTATTGTGCTCAGGGCATCTGATCAAGGGGGGGGGGGGGAGAGAGAAAGAGATCTATGCAGGCATTTGATGCCAGTTGCTTCCCCCTCATTCTCAATTTCGTGAACAATTTCCGAATTAATATTTTTGTTGTATGGTGAGGAGTGAGAGAAACTACGTACCTTCCCTTTTATGCATAGAGAAACATTAGTAACTGATCTTTGTCTTTGAAAAAAATGTTATGTTTATCACAAATGGATTATTCCTTGTTTTTTCCGTGATAAAAATTTTGGAATAAGAAGGAGGTAAAAAATCATCAAACAACAATATTCGTTTTTATTGCTTGGTTAAAATTAAAACTGGCCCGTCATTTTGATTTTTCCCCCGGGGGTGGCCAGCCTAGGATGTATACTGAATGCAAATTTTATCTGAAAGCAACAAAAACCTCACAAACTCGTATAGTTAAGCATTAATTTTCAAAAGCCAGGGAGGGGAGAAATTGACCTCACTAACCCCCATAAATGACATGCCTGAAGCAAAAATTTATGTTGAATGCTAAATACATAACATAATACAAACTCGTTAGTTTACTGTTTACTTATTTCGTTATTTATTTAGTTTAATTATTTTATTATAAATTTTATGTCCCATATTTAACTAAAAATTTATTTTATATAGTTCTGCATTTTCATTCTTTTTCCTTTTTTTTTTTTTAAATTCAAACATCTGCGCCTTTTTATTCAAGAATGCATGTCAGCTGCTGCTTATTTTTAACTAAAACTAATTTAATATTTGCTTTGCTTTTTGTAGCATAGTTTATGATAACAGGAGGTGAAAGTGTTACCTAGTATTTTTAAATGATAAATGATTGCTCTCGAAGCAATGTTTTCGTTTTTGACAAAACAAATCTATAACAAAAATGGTTTTATTGCACCAAAATATGAGTTTTATTATTATTATTACGTTTTTTTTTTTGAGCAATCACGATTGCTTATTGCTTTCATTTGACCGTCCTTGATGTTACGGTTCCTTTTTCAGCTTGGACCAGGGAACCACCACCCGTCGTCCTCCAGGCGCGGCTGTCCCCCGGTCCTGAGCTATCCACTTCTCCTGGTCGGAGGCATCCATGTCCTACGCACACTCACACACATACAAACACACGACTTCACACACATACACTAAGCACACGCCTATGTGCATACACACAGGTCTACGCACACACACAAGCCTACACACACACAACTATGCACATGTAACTACACAGAAGGAGGGGCAGGCTTGGGGGGACAGGAGCCGTTTCTAGAAAGAATAACTCCAATGAGTAGGATCCTGTCGTGATTGCGAAAAACATAATTTGAATTCAAAATTTCAAATTTTTTTTTTTTTTTTGCTATCATTATATTGCATTTTATTCTTTCATACTTATAAATTTTATTACTGTATTGTTGAAAGGTGTTTCTTTGTTTGGATTTTATTTTCATATTTTTGTAATTAATATCTTTGTTTCCACCAGTTTATTTTTCATAATGATGATTGTCAGCTTGTTTCTTTCATTTTGTTTTTAGGACTCGGTCTTTCATCGAATCCCTTTAATACTTCTACGCTAAATTTGTTTCCTCTTGACGTGTGTGTAGTCTTATCTCTTCCTATTTTTTCCTACTTTTTTAAATGATTTTTTTCCTACTTTTTAAATTTTTGATTCCTTATTTCCTACTTTTTCCCCCCCAAAAAATCACTTCGGGGTCTGATGACCAATTTTCCCTGTTGTTGATTTTTTCCACTAGTCAGTGCTAAATAAGAATTTAAAACTTCAGTATCGTAATAAATATTCTTAAGCATTCTTTCATAGGAAAATTGATGATTGTCTATAAATTTTTTATAGGACACAGCAGGTCAATCATTGGTTTAGAAGAATTAAGAGATGGAAGCTTACAACTTCTGGTGTTCGATCCTAGTCATAGTAAATCACAGATGGAACAGTTCAGCACTACAGAATTAAACTCCAATGCCATGCGGCTTATACGACGGCCATTATTAGCATTAAAAGCTAGGCAGTATCAGTTAGTTTTTATCAGTGGTCTTCTAGATTCTGAGGAAGAATATCAGGTGCGTATTTCTAATAATATTTGAAGTATTTTCTACTTTTTTGTTTTATGATTAATGCTTGTTTTAATATTATCTGTAGCATGTTAAAATTGGACAGTTACAATCTACAGTAAGCCAAAATAGTTTAACTATATCATTTTTATACAGTTCATCTTATTGGGCATTTTGTACAGGCTATTCAGACAGAACAACTAAAATTCAAAATAGAAATTATGAACATTCTTTGTTCATATCATCAATTACCAGTAGCACCATTAGCAAGAATCAAAACCCTCCTATATTTTCTATAGTTGATATATTTTTATAAAAAGGTAAAAACCATCCTATAAAATAAATCCTATATTTATAAGAAAGATCCTATATCTTTGGTCCCCCAGGAAATGGATTCCGAATTTCCCAATATTACAATAATCCAGTACTGCCATTGTATTTTATTGTGACTCATAAGGTGTCGTTTCGAAATGTTGACACGTAATTTTATGCATAGCATAAACGTATTGATTATGTACATGTTAATGAAAATATGGTGGATAATCATCAATAAATATTGAGACACAGAAATAACAAAGTAAAGGTGCATATTCTCATATGGAAAGAGACATTTCTATGAACAAAGAAATCGTAATAAAACAAATGATAAGTGAAACACATTTGAACACTATTGTTACTCTTGAAGTAATAAAAAGCACGGAAAAATTTCAATAAAGAGGTGATTTATTATTACAAAGCAGCATACTGCGAAGAAAAAGTAAAACTAAAAGCAGTGAAGATAATAAAATTACACTTGGAAATCTAATTCAGTTCTAAAAAAATCATTTGAAGATGAGCTGAAAGGCTTGAATGTAGTGGTAAACAGTAGTCAATTCGTTGCATCCGGGCCACCTGTGGCCAGCCATATATATTTTAGTGGGCGCAGGAAGCGTTTTCAATCAGCTCAAAATGATGATGTGTAGCGTTGCAGTTGATCTATTAAAATTTGCTGTTAGGTAAATAAATTTACCAAAATCAAATTCTTGTGAATGCTTCTCAATTGTAAAATTGACTAGTCTCTACGGAATATTGCAGCTTTTGTGGAAAGTAGTGGTTACTTTACACAAACGAAGGTTGAAGATTTTTCTTCTTCTTCAGCAGCATTACAGCCTGGTGCAGGTCCAGGCTTTCTCTGTCTGCTTCCTACAAGAGGTACGATTTTCTGCTAGGTTTATCCACTTATTTATTCCCAAGATCTTCAGATCTCTCTTTACGTTGTCCAACCCCACCTTGTAACTTTAGTCTTCCTCTTCTCCTTGTACCCTCAATCTTTGAAAAAGATCGTTTTTAACTGTGTCCAAATCTGACCGACAAAAAATGTGCCCCAGTCTTCTGATTCTGTTGCATTAACTAATCCTTGGAGATTTTTAGCACAGCGAAATTTCAACGTTTGTTTCCTGATGAAGCCAGATAAAAGATACTTTCTTTTTCTTATAGCCATATGCTGCCAACATTAAATTTATTACTTTGGTTATTGTTCATCTAGAAAATTTTTTAGCACAGCTCAAATTGAAATAGATTGTTGACATTTTGCCATAAATAAGAGCATTTGTTGGTTTATTACTTGTTAATTTTCTTATCTCTTAAAAATTATCTGCAAATGCGCTTGCACATAATTTTTTAGGTCCGTTTAATCTGGTCTCCTTGCAGCTCTTTTGATAAAGTTTCTTCAATTTTGCTGAACAATTTCATAAACTCACCATAACGTTTGCTGGGGCATATTAGAGATAGCTTGGAACTCACGCACTCTATATTGTATTACGTTGTCAGTAATTATGCCTGTGTTTGATGAAAAGTGGGCAAATAGCTTTCAATTCTGAGGCTTTTGAAATCAGGGTTACAATCCATATCTTGTGGTAGTGAGACTGCAATTTAACCTGCAATATTTGAGGCTGCAGAATGTTGCTTTAAAGAATATGTAGTTTCATCAACTTTCTTTGACATGCTTACCTCTTATAACATTTCAAGGGTAAAAATGTTAAAAACCTAACCACTCTCAATTGTGAGGACTTTTTACTGGGATTAGGAGTACATCTGTATCAGTTGTCAATATTTGTAACTAATTTTCAAAATTTTCGTTTCAGATTTTTAGATTACAAATTTAACACACCCTTTGTTCCATTTCTTCTAATCAGTCCCCCCCCCCCCCCACCTCTTCTTGTTATTTAACTTTAAAAGCAGGAACTAACCTGTTGGTGGCTTGGTGGTATTAGGAATTCAGTAACAATACTTATTTATATTTCTCCCTTTTTTAATCTCTCAATCTCAAACTTTACAAACAGAAAACAACTTCAATCTATTTATTAAGTGTGAATCATCTCTTATTTGTAGCATGATAAAAAATGCTATCAACGAAAAAAGAAAAGCTTTGTTTGCATTATTCCCACACAGTTATTTATTTTAATGTCTTGCTTTGCATCTTGAACAACTTAGTCATAATTGAAGTTTTACTGCACAGAAAATTAAAACACTTTTTGATTGCCCTGAAAACTCATTTGAATTTTGAAAAAAAAATCAAAATTGAATATTTCTTGCATGTTTTTTTAATAAACAATACATTTAATTTCAGAAGATGAAAATTCTTTGTTCCCAGCGAATACCTCCATCCAATTAAACTACTTGTTCCTATGTTCAAGAACTGTATTTCATGTCCATTCTTCAGCTATGAGTTACATGTGCCAGATGGGAATCAGTTTCTTAATCAAAAGCATTTATGGAAACTCAAGATAAGAGTTGAAACTTTTAGTGGTAATTTATTTCATATTTATAGATAAATCAAACATGAACCTAAGTGCTCCAATTGCAAGTTCAGCGAGGTAACTATTTTCAATGCTAATATGTTGCAATCCATATAATTTGTTGCAAAAGTGAGCTTTAGATCAGTTCACTTAGAATTTATATTAGTCCTTTATTATCAGAAAATTATGTTTTTGTTGCAAAACTTTGTTAAACTAGAATGCTCATTAAACTAGGTGATATAGATGAACATACAATCGACAGATGTCGAACAGATGTTTTCTTTAGCATTAGAAAAATGTTACCTCATTTTCAACTAGCTCTTTATGCTGTATTGTAGATTGAAAATTTTTTGGTAAAAATTGCCATTAGTGCCTGCTCATTATAAAAGAAAAATATGTAAATAATGTTTTATTCATGCTTCTTTTTAAACTGTCTTTGTATAAATGTAAATTATATTTTTAAATGATTTAGTTTTTAAAAATGTACTTATTTAATGCTGATAAAATTTATTTATTTATTTTTGTAAAATGTTTGATGTTTTGTTGTAACTTATACTTAGTTTTGGGCTATTTATTTTATTTATTTATTTTTATTATTTTTTTTATTTTATTTGTTTAACTTTGCTGAACCCACTCAGTTTAAACTAGGGGTTGATTCTATGTAATATAAAGTTTTCTGAACTACAGACCATGTAAAACCAGTTAAGTAAAAGTGCGTTCAGCATCTTTGACACAGGGAATATATGTTTATATACATATATACACACTTAAAACTTTTTTTTAGACATTGAGAAAATGTTATCTTTGATTTTTTTACTTCCATTTTTTTTTTTTTAACTTGACAAATAGTTATAATTTTTAGAAATTTCAAAACAGAATCACCAGTTTAAAAATTTGAATTTGAGATTGTTGTTATGTATTTGTCAATAGCATTACACTGGTGTTTGTTTCCTCATAAAAAATTGCGCTTATAAAGTTCCTTTATCATATGTATTAGGGATGCACCAATAAGCAGATTGGTCAATTACAGTCAGACCTCCATATATCGAAGTAGCAATTTGGCAGAAAAAAATTCGATATATAGAAATTTCGATATATAGAAACTATCTTATTTTATCGTACAAATCTCCTAAAACACTGAAACTAAAGCTAATTTTCGTGTTATGAAACCCAATTTTCTAATTTATACGAGCATGGGATTAAATGAAAGTTGATAATTAAAAAATTAACGAAAATTACATTTTTGCGCCGTCATACATCTTCATTATTTGGCAATTAACTTGATTCGTAACATTAGGGTTGTTTCGTTTTGACAGTGTAATCGAGAGAAAAGTAAAAAATCAATCTAATTAAATTGAATGATTTGTACTGAAGCTAAAAGGACTAAGAATGATATTCAAGAGACAAAAGGAATAACTTGAAACTGATTTTACAGTGCTACTGGTTACAACTTAGATTTGAAATAAACTTGAGGGAATTTAAGAACTCCAGAACGAAACAACGACCCCTCTACACAGCCCTCAACCCCAGATTTCTTATGAGTTTCGCAGCAACTTTAGTGAACATAATTTTCTCCCCTAATTTTCATTTTTCATGAGACAAACAGCCTGAAGTTGAATCAAAATCTACGATTGTCTCGAAATTTTTTTCGATATATAGAGATTTTTTCGATATATAGAAATAATTTTTCTATGGAATGAGCATAGAAATTTGCTGGGATTTCGATATAAAGAAAATTTTGATATGTGGAAGTTCGATATATGGAGGTTCGACTGTACTTATTTATCGGCAAATGATAATCAACTAATTAATGATAATGATTTTCTGATTTTCAATGCTACAATTTCTCCTTCAGCTTTTTATTTTTATTTTTAATAATAACTTCAGCTCTTCAGAATTAGTCAGTATGGTGCAGGCAAACCTAACCTGGCAGCATTGTGAAGGCATTGCAAATCCTAATGACAGCATTAGTATGCTGCAAGGTTAAGTTTCCTCAGCCGAATGTTTTTTTTTCTTTTTCTGTAAGCAATGCTTTATTTTTCTTCATTTTCATAATTTTTCTTGAAAGTGATGTTTCAAAATTTTATTCTAGTTTTGTAAACAAATTTTATTATTTTTGATGGTAAAACTATATTCTGTTAACTAGACATGAAAATTCAAATGTTTAATAGTGGACATACTCTTTATCAGTAGCCATTTCATGAAGGCCTTTTATCTTTATAAAAATTATAAGGCAATCTTAATCCTTGATGTTAAACATAGAGTATGAAAGTATTTACACATCAGATGTGTGCCACATTTTATGTGTGGTAGAAGTGCAATATAAATTGGAAAAAAATATTTTAAAACAAAAACATTTCTTTTAGTGCAATGTACCAAACAACCCGGTTATGCTCTCCACCATGGCTCGAAAATTATATTGCCTGACATGCCCAGAGGGCATGTAAAACTTCTGATCGGGCATGAATCTTTTACCTTTATCTGCCCTGCTGGACATGTAATTATTATATTTTTACTTCCTTTTACAAAAAAGGAAGCATTGTATTCGCGAAAAAAAATTTCACTCAAAAATCGAACTTAATTTCCATTTTACTCACCCCTGAATGAATGTTGAGTTTTTTTTTTTTTTTTTTTTCCGACCCAACCACACCTGGATAAGTGCCTAAGAACGTATAGACACGCGAAATATCCATTTTAATGATTCCCGAGTAATTACAACTAGTTTTCTCATGATGTATGTATGTTGTATAACTCAAGAACAGTATGTCCTAGAAAGTTAAAATTTGGTATGTAGACTCTTAGTGGGGTCTAGTTTGGACCTCCCCTTTTGGTTGCATTCGGGTGTTTCTGAAGGGGTCTTTTGCCCCTTTTTTGGGTGGAAATCCTTGTTAATTTCGATGTAAACTCAAGTGGTGTTATAATTTGCACTTGGCGATATATCACCAGTCTTTTGGTTGCCAACTTGGCGACAAATTTGGCGTTTTTTTTTTTTAATCTGATTTCAATTTGGCCACTGTTGGTGATATTTAGAGAGCAAACTATTGAATCACATTAAAATTGCCAGTAATGGGGAAATGACATTAAATTGGAGTAAAAGGAAGTCATGTGATGAAATGTAGATGAGGATGAAAGGAAGTCATCAGCTTGTTTTAATCAAGTATTGGTAAACTTAATGACCTATGTACTATTTATTTTAACTTTTTTTTAATGTTTTATATAGAAACAATTCTTGATTCAGATAGAAAGCTGTTAAATTAGTTTTTTTGTCTGGTTAATGCTTTTTGACAAATTAAAATATTTTTAATATTATACAATGAAAAAAACTGGGCATGTAAAATTTTAAAGATTTTTCTTGCCCTGCTTTCTACAGACTGCAGTTTTGTCCTTGTTATGGACTCATCAGTCTGGAATAGACAATAACCGAGCAGGAGGCAGGTGTCATCTTTTAAAGCTGAGATGTGTTCATAAAATTAAAAGGAAAAATCAAAACATATTTAATTTTTTTATTGAATAGAAAAGGTCGTGATTTTGGAAGAAAGTTTTCAAATGTTTGTTGTAATTATGCATAAACAGTAACTGAATAACAAAAAAAGTTTGAATCACAATATTCCCTCATATATTTTGGGGGAGAGGTGGAACTGACAGAAACATACAGTCGACGCTCATTATAACGACCACACATTATAAAGACCGTCCCATTATAACGACCAGTGGTAGAAGTCCCAACTTTGTTCCTATAAACTCTATGTTAATTTGCTTTCGTTATAACGACCGTTCTGTATCGTCTAATCCAATACAGCGACCAAATCAGCGGACGCTATTTCTTGTGTTCTTTCCAATAAAACAAATTTGTAGCTTAAAATGACATTGATTATTGTTTACGGACATCTGCCTGAAGTTTTCAATGTCAAATCCAACTTTAAGAGGGGGTGGGGGGGCATTACCATTCACCACAGCTAGCACAGAAAAAATAATGGGAGGAAAAATCGAGAAAATTCCAGATTCCTAAGAAAAGGGAGTTGACAGATGTATTGGTAGTTTGGTGTTTGAATCTACTATTTTTAAAGATTTGGGGTTCTCGGGGGACTTTTAAATGTTTCTTTGGAAAGCAAGAGAAACACAATTTATCACCTATATCTGAAACAGAAAATAATGTTTTGCAAAAATCACGTCTGCTAAAAAGGCAGACCTCTGTTTCTGGTTTTATCTTCAGAAATTGTTGTGGTAGTAGTAGTAATAGCAGATCTGAAAGTGTGTAACATTTTCCTCCCTATATTTTCTACTTTAAAACTTGTTTAATATTCTGTCATAATATTTTGCACACTACTTTTCTAAAAATTCCTTGGGGAAAAAACATTTGGGCATTTACTTAGGCATGCATGATGACGGTGTACATTTTAAAAATTTATACCTCTTATAACGACCACTCGTTATAAAGACCTTTTTCTCTGGGACGGAGATGGTCGTTATATTGAGCGTCTCGTTATATCGAGCGTCGACTGTATAAATAAACAACCATCTCATACCTTTCAACATGTTTTTTTTATTTTATAATATGCATCAATTTAATAAACATTTTAAAAAGTAAATGATTTAATCTTTTTCAACTCCATGCTTTATTAATATCATGATCAATTTATAACGACATGTTATATTTCATTTCAGAAAATTATTTATTTATTCATGCATTCTTTCAGCATAGGTTTTAGTTCTGGGCATACTCAGAGTAATTTTAATTTTAAAATTTTCGGACGATTATTCTGTGAAAACTAGTCGATTATAAATAATCGGCAAAGTGGTAGTGTACCAATTATTGCCAATTATTTGGTGCATCCCAAAATATGTATATTAAATCATCCTATTGGAAAAAAGGAAATTAAAAAGATTGATTTTTTCTTTTATCTAAAGGTTGACTTCTATGTCTCTTGAATTTTAATGTCTAATTGTAACAAAAGTTAAAGTTAATTATTTGTAGGAGAATATCTAAAAGTATTGCAAATCAATATGCAAGCAGTGCTCCATGGCCTTCATGCAGTTTTAAACAAATTTTGGAGCAGACAAAATATTGTTTTGTGTCATCTTGGAGCAGCAAAAAACTAGTTTTGTGTTCGGATTTTTTTAAAGAGAAAATGACCTTGAAAGAAAATTTTATCAACTGTATTACGCCACATCAGCCGCAAATTTTGACAATGTCTTATATTGCTTTTACCAAAAATATTTTAAAATCAATTTTGATAATTATGCTATGAATTATATAGTTTACAAAACCAAAAAAATTAGTAATATGCAATTCAAAGTTTAATTTCAAAGCATTTGAAAGCTCATCAGTAAACAGTTTCGGGAACACATTTGTTACAGCAATCTTTTAACATTTGCTTCAGGTTTTCGATATTACTTATTATTTCCTAAACAATAGACAACAGAAAGTATACTGAGAAAAATTGCAAAAATAAACACTGTTGTGTTTTAAACATTAAAAGTTTAATGTTAACATCAGACTGTCAACTTCTTGAATATATTTCAAGTGAAATATATTAAATGAAATGTATGAAAAATAAGTAATTGTATGAACAAAACTTAACCCCCACCCCCATAATATTATGAAAAATTAGAAATTGTCCCCTTTTTTTATTACAAGGATGGACAACATTGTCACTCGATCTTCTCAATTTTCCTAATATTTATCTTTCCTAATCAAGGAAGCAGCTGACTTATTTTTAAGCTAAACATAAGTTTATTTGATAAAAAATAAAAATATTTTTATTTTTGCACAAATAAACTGAAATAAAAAATGTAGTCAATTTTCAAAAAAATATGCAGAAAAAAACTACATAATTAAGATTGAAAAAAAAAAAAAAAAACTGAAGCAGGAAAAGATAGAAGCACTCTTGAAAAGTCATAAAGATAGCATGCATTTTCAAAATAGTGTACAACTTTCACTTTCAAAAAATTCATACTCTACAAACTGTTGTCCTGAAATATACCTTTTTTTTTTTTTTGAAATTAATCTGAGTTGTGTTGGTTCAATTTTGTATTTGTTTGTATTATATTATGGCTGTTTAAATATTTATAACATGTTACTTTGTTTCAATCTAGTCATTTTTGTTTGCAATAAAATTTAATATATTGTTGTTTTAATGTTGTTTATACCTTTGTTCAAACATTCTCTGCTATTTTTATGTAATAACATCATTGACTACAGTGAATACAGTAGGTGTTTTCACATTTTGCAAACACATTTGAATCGATTATTTCAGAAAAGGCGTAAGTCCAATGGATTCCCGTAGGACTTATGCCTTTTCTAAAATAATTGATTCATTTGTTGGTTGTAAGAGTTCTCCAAACTGGGCCCATCCCCACCAAAAAATGGGGCTGCTTGAAAATTCCTACTATCTTGGTAATGTAGATTTTTTCAGAATCTAGTGCATATATATATTGAAAGCATTTACCTCAAAAACGAACTAAATATTATGACTATATTGGTCAATGCCAAGTACAGAAATTGAAATCCTCTTTTCTGGACCATGTATTAAGTATTCAAAATTCAAACTGTACATGGATTTCATAATAATAATTTTTTTTTTTTTTTTCAAAAAATATTTTCAATCAATTTCAAAGATTTTTTTTTTTTTTTTTTTTGCATTGTTAGGAAAATGCTCTTATAAACTATATTACAGGGATTCTTTTTTAACAGCAGCTTTATGCAAAGTTACCGAGTGAGATAGATTACAATAATCACATAAAATTAGCCAAAAGTAGCTAACCTGTGATGGTTGCACAATATTCCTGAAACTAATCGAAAAGGAATATTTATAATGTAAGAATGAAGGCTTTCACGGCCGGTGTCAATAATGTTGTAAGATTCTGGGTTGTTGTGCCGTGGTCTGAGTGTTGTTACTCCAAATGTTTCAGCTGCATCTGCGGCGACCATCTTCAATGTTAGAATGGTTGAAGCTTCCAGGGAAGCGACTTCCTAGCAACTGGTGTAGATATCTAAGTGTACACTTAGATATCTGCATCAGTTGTTAGGAAGATGGCCGCCACGAATGCAGCCGAAGCGTTTGGAGTAACAACACTCGGAGTATTTATAATTCATTCCTGACTTATAATATGCAAGATTTAATATGTGACTTAATAAGTATGAATTTTAATACTGGTTAAATTTATATTTCCAGCTTCTCAAATCAATGAATTAAAAAATACTTGGTATTATTCATGTGTATGGTTTAAGCTGCCTGCCCTCTATCGAAAAACTTAGTCACAGGTTGTGAAAACAAACTGCAAAAAAATGTATTACTACGTAATGTATTGTTTCTGAATAGATGCAAATGTTTCATTTTTAAAGGGTCATATTTTAATCATAATTTATATAAAAACTAAACTGCTTTAAAATTTGTATCTATTTTTCTTTAATTTTGACATTTCTTACAATATAGTTGAGTAAAAATGGATGCATGATTTAAAATTATTTATAGCTCTGTGAAAGGTAAAAGTAGCAAAGCAGTAGTTTGGTACAATATTTAAACATATATATGTGTAGTAAAGTATTTGTTTTAAACGTTTAATTTGCTATTTTTTATTATTAACTATTTGTTTACAGCATGATTTTTATGAGAATATTGCCTTTGTTATTTTTGAAGTGATATTTTTGCCGATCTCTCTTTTTGTAGTCCATGAAATGAGTTGTAGTTTTGTATTTTAACATTGCCCTTTCAATAGCCTAAAAATGCAGGGATGTCAATGCAGGGTACGGATAGAAAAAAAAAAGAATGAAGGGAAGAATTATACATTGATATAAACATCATAATAGTAAATTTGTGTTGAAGTCATAATTTCAAACTTTAACTCTGGGTTTAAACATGCACACATTTACAAAATGACTACAGACCTAGCGTGTTGAACTATATTACTCTAATCACAAACAACAAATATGTTCAATAAATGGCACACGAGTCTTAAAAGACGATGTAATAAATTTTTATTGTGTCATTAATAATGCATTTTTCCCCCTTTAATTTCAAACACTCATGTAGTTTAAAAAATGCCTTATGAAGCAATACTTTTCCATCAAACTTTATCGCTTTTGAATTCAATAGCCGTAGTGCGTGTCAATTCAAGTGAAAAAAAGAAAAAAAAATCTTTCCTTCATAGTCTCGGAAGTTTTTGAATTTTAGGGCTCAGGGCAGAAGTGTGACAAGCCACAGGAGTGGCTTTTGGATCAAAATTTTTGTTTCTCGTAACTAAAATTGAACTGAACATGACAATGGATTATGTCATTTGGAGAAAAACATATCTGGTTTTAGTATTGCAGAATATAGAATGTATAATACCTTTGAAATATTCTATAAATATTTTTTATAAGTTGAGAATTAGTCTACTGGAAAATTCACATCATATGGCATATCACATTATTCCCCTGAGCTGCTGATACGTTAAAATACAGAAAAAAGTAAGTTAAGTGTATTTTTTTTCCCAAAAAAATTCCTGGCCCAAAACACATCTCATCAAAGATGGCCACATGGGCGCCATTTCTCACTTGCAATTTTTGTCAAAAATTTTAAATTGTTTTTATCCCACTAAATGGGGCACAATCTTTTGTTGTAGTTTTTTTTCCTCCTTCAGACAATATGCCTTTATTTGGAAATATGTTTTCAATTTTTCTTGCTACAGCATTTTAAAATCAATTTTTAAGATTTTTTTTTTTCCAAAACATCATTTTTAAAATCTTGATTTTTTTTAGTGTTGATCGGTATTATTGAGTACTATTCTCTAAAAAGGAGAGCTTCCACTTTTGGGTTTAGCAGGTTTTAGAGGCGTTTGAAAAGAGATTTTTCCAAGAACTCTATATAAAGGTAGACATAAAAATTCAAAATTTTATTTAGTAGTGAGTGGCCAATAGACAATTATAGTTTAGTTTTTCGCCCCATTTTTACTTGCCACTTCATCCAGGAATTATAGTTTTTTATAAATACAAGAAGTCTTTAGCTGATTTCCTAGCCAAGGCCATTCAGCATAGTGCCAAAACATTCACCAGTTTTCATAAAATTGCTAACAAAAAATGAAAATTTAGAATGCAACTAGATTAAAAGTGTCTTCTGGCTACTTGCTGCTAAATAAAATTTTTGAATTTTTAAGTCTATTTTTACACATTGAGTTTTCAAAAAAAAAATTTTTTTTTTTAAATGCCTCTAAAACTGTTAAATTCAAAAATGGAAGCTCTCATTTTCAGGAAATGTAGTACTCGGTAATACTGATCAATTGTAAAAAAATAAATAATAATAATTTTTAAAAAATCAAATTCTTTAAATGGGTGTTTTTGAAAAAAAATTCAAAAATGGATTCAAAAATTTTTTTTCTTCAAAATGCTGTAGCATGAAAAATTACACATGTTTCTAAATGGTGCCTTTCATCATAAAGATAAAGATTATTTTTCAAATTAAGAGAAACTACAACAAGATATTGTGCACAATTACAGAGATAACGCAGTCTGAAATTTTTGTCAAAAATCGCAAGCGATAAATGGCGCCCAGGTATTTTAGCATATGTTAAATTCAAAAACTTCGGAGACTATGAAGGCAAATCCCCTGCCTGAATTGACATGGATTTTACCAATAGCATTTTAAACACTAGAAATATTTTCCGTGTTCCAAAAATTTACTGGTTGATTTGAAGATTTAAAAAAAAAAGTATTAGAATTGCAAGGATAGTTTGGTTGCTGCGTCTGGTGACTTTGAAGAGATTTTATATACTTAGAAATTAAAAAATATATTACAGCGATAATTTAAGAATAAAATTTAAGAAAAGTGATGTCAGTTACACAAGGTTTGAGTTAAATTAGTTTGGGACAATCAAAATTGAGAAACCAACAGATTTTGAATTATGAAGCAATTTCGGAAATAAAAGAAGGGTTTTTTATTTTTTGCTCATTGTTACACAAAAAAAGAAAAAAAGCTTTTAAGAATGGACCAAACTTTTTTTGATATGCACCATTCAGTCTTTGCATGGCATATATTTTACACAGGAATCTGCTGTAAAATCTGTCCTAGAAGTCATATACAGTAAAATCCCTCTAATGCGGACATTAACGGGACAAATTTCTTTGTCCGCAATAGAGAGGTGTCCGCAGGACGGGTTTAATAATGTTATTTGCATTGGAACTGGGGAATTAAAAATTGTCCGCTTAAAAGGGGTGTCTGTTAGGAGGGGTTTTACTGTACCAGGAAATTATTTCTGAATCTTTAAAATTTGATGAATTTCATCAATGTTCCTTTATATTGCCTATAGTAAATTCAAATAAGATGATTCCTTAAAATTGTTTGATGAAAATCCAAAACTTTAACTATATACTCTTAATACATATTTTTCAGTTTTTTAAAAGCATGCATGGAACTTCCAAAATGCTTTGTAAGCCAACAACATTTGAACGTTAATTGTACTTTTCTTTGTAAATGTTTTTCCATTTCAAGAGCCAAAAATTCAACCATATGGTTTCTTTTACCACTCATAAGATTAAAACTTTCCAGAACCGAATATTTCCCCACAGAAGTAATGTTTAAGATTGCTGCTTAATCAAATAATTTCCGGAGATAATAAAATAAAACTGGTCTGATTTTGTAAATATTTTTGCTGAGGAAAATGTTAAATAAATTGGAAAAATTCAACACAGAAAAAGGCGTAACTTTTTTTTGACAACGGTGAATTATCAGGGGGAGGGTTCCATTAGGCTTTCAAATATGAAAGTGATACTTCTTCCAGAAAACACAACAGCCAAAATTCAGCCCCTTGGCCGTAGAACAATAAGCACTTTGAAAAAGTAAGTGGGATTAGAATGTTTTATATTTTGGAAAAGAAGTTCCTAAAGCACTTTGAGCAAGCTACTCCCTATTATGGACTTTTTCAAAAAAGTAATGTAGCGAAAGGGTTTCCAAAAGATAGATTTTGTAATTTCTGTTCTAAGTTACTTACATTTTAAAGTTATTCGTATGTGGGCCATTTCACAGTAGTTCAAATGTAGAGTCCACAACAAAACACTTTTCTTTGTCATAGCTATTTAATTTACTGTTTGATTAGCACACTCTTTTATTTTCTGTTTGTGTGTTGGTAGGACTAACTCAAAATAAAATTTTGTGCTAATCAAACTGTAGATTAAATAATTATAGGAAAAAAAAAATGTTGTGGACACTACATTTGGACAAAATACTGTGAAATGGCTTATGTACTTTTCATTATTTTGTTGTTTATTGAGCACATTTCTAAACTTTTTACCACTGACATTCATTATATCTTTTAAATATCTACTGATTTATTATTACTTATTCAGACAAGTGCTATAAGTTTGTTAAGGTAAGGAACATTTCTCTGTGTAATCAAATATTATATGTTGGAAATGACAGTATTTGTTTAAACTGGTTTGGGGTCAAAATGTCGCCACCGAAATGTCGTGGGACAAAATGTCGCGGCCAAAATGTCGCCTTTCCAAAATGTCGCCTGTCCAAAATGTCGCCGGTCCAAAATGTCGCCGGCCCAAAATGTCGCCGGGCCAAAATGTCGCCGGTCCAAAATGTCGCCGTTCCAAAATGTCGCCGGGCCAAAATGTCGCCGATCCAAAATGTCGCCTGTCCAAAATGTCGCCGGTCCAAAATGTCGCCGGGCCAAAATATTGTAGATCCAAAATTCGTTTATTCAGTTGGTAAGAAAAATTTAAATGTACAAAAATGATGTTTAACACCAAATTTGCAGAATAAATGGTTACTGCCTTTAATGAATGTCTCCGTTAAAAATGGGACTGGACTAACTGAGTTTAATGATAAATTCTAAAAAGATTATTCCATTTTGATTCGCAACTCTCGGCTGTTTTTCAGCAAACAAATAGAATACAAGCATTACGTTATCTTATTTCATGTGACTCGCTATCTACCAACTGTAAAACGTTCTGACGGCATTCAGTTCTGACGTTCGCTAAATTATTTTAAACTTTTCTTCAAGAATTGTGTGCGTTTGTATGTGACCGATTTTTTGGGGACGTCAAAACCTGTAGTAAGAATTCGAACGATACCCGCAAGTACCCATATATGATTTAGGGCTGCGTGGTTTTTTGCGTCAATTCGTTCAAGATAGTGGAGTAACTGAACGTTTTCATCGGTATGCGTGACTGTCATTGCTCAAAAAATGATGAACGGAATCAAATAAAATGTTAGGAAGCAGCAGGGGGACAGATTTTGGGCTCAATAACACCAGAGGGTGGAGCAATCGAATGTTTCTTCCTTTCTTTTTTATTATCTGTGATTGATATATCTCAAAAAGTAATACAGTAGACCCTCGTTTTCAGCGGGTTTATTTTACGCGGTTTCGATTATACGCGGTTGAAGATTTGACACCTTTATTTTATTTACGCAGATGAGTTTCGGTTTTACGCAGATGCGGCAATGCAAACAGGTAACATTTTCCTCTCTTTCAAAACCCAAGCTCCTAAAGATAGCAGATTACACGTAACTAACTGCATTTTGGCGTGCTAATAATCGAACTTCTTGGAGATATTTTATGCGATTGGTTCCAGAGATTTTTCCATCAGAAGTAAAGAGATTAAACTCACACAGTTCAGAACTCACTGGAAGAAGAGCTTTTAGAAGTGACAAAGGAGGTCAAAGCCAACGCGGATACCGACTCCGGTGACACACAACCAAAAACGCTCACATTGAAAATTTTCGAACCATCCGTAGACAATAGGAATGATCTTTCTGATTTGTTAGTGAAAGAAGATTCTATAATGGAAATGACGCAAGTGATCATGGATGAGTTAATGCTAAGCAAAGAATTGGAGGAAAAATTCTTAATGACTACCAAAAAATATCATAGTCAGCTCTTCTTCATAGACAGAACACGAAATTAGTTTGTTTTCTTTATGCATATTGTGCATAAAAATTGATATAAGTACACATTAAACTTATTATACAATTAGTCATCACTAGAATGAAGTATTTTTTTTAATCTACGGAACCTAATTCCTATTTTGACACTAATATTAGGTCTCAATTTACGCGGTTTCGATTTACGCAGCATTTCCGTGGAACATAACCCCCGCGTAAAACGAGGGTCTACTGTACAAGGGTTAAGACAAAATTTGGTCTACAGGTATATCTTAAAGGGCGAGTTGCTCATTTATTTTTGGCTTCAGTCATCCCAAAAGGATGGATCACAGAATAATTTTTATCGTTTTATGTGACTGCTATATCTCAAGAAGTAATGCGAGGATTCATACAAAAATGTAGTATACAAGTGAAATTAAACGAAAACAAGCCTTATTTTCGTTCTAAGTTGAGTTTCGTAATCGTTTACGTGAGTCAGTGTAATTAAATAAACAATGAAAAATGTACTGAATTTATATATGAGAGGTTGAGCATGATATCAATAAAATCTAAATTAGCCGTGTATTCCTCTCATTTTTGTAGCACTTTAACTAGCGTGAGTGTTAAATAAAAACTGAGTTTGCATTCTTATATAATTTGCGTAGTAAAAATTCACTAATTAAAACAGCAATTTTTTCTGAGAGAGAAAAACTTATTTGTTTATTATTATTATTATCAATATTCTTTTCTTTCTGAATTACCAAGCTATATTGAGCTGGATCTATTACTTTTTGAAACTCATTTTAAAAATAAGTCTAGGTCAAAATTGATCTGAATAATCTCATTAATATCAGTTATTTCACCCTACATTATGAACTTTTTTCTTTTCTATTTAAAACTAGCAAAAATACCCGGCGTTGCCTGGGTCAGTAATAATTATGAGAAACAATCGTTACTTGCCCTTGTTTTCTGTTTTAACCCTTCAAGCGGCCGTGACGTAAAATTCCTTCACCCAGCGATGTATCGAAGAGCGGCCGTGTCGAAAAAATTCGCCATGAATATTCTTCCATAGAATTTTACGCCGCAGCCGTTCTCGAAGCAGAATATTCAAGGCCAAATTTTTACGTCAAGGCCGCTTGAAGGGTTAGCGAAAGAATTTAAAACAAACTTTTTTTAAGTGATTAAAAATCGGGCTTCTTCCTTACTCATTAAACTAAAATAGCAATAAGTATAAAGAACAAAATAGTACTCAATTAGAAACGAAAGCACGACATTTAAGCATATACAAATTTGAAGAATTTCCGAAATATGAAATTAAACTTTACATAATTTAAAAAGATTTATCTGTTAGTACTTTTTTTTAAATCTAAAACCTTCTCTGTATTGCTATTGATGTACGAACTATTTTAAAAAATGTAGCCACCCGTGTTTCCCTTACACTTGTTTTAGTTATTTTGGGAAATTTCAATTTTTGGTGCGGTTTAAAATCTTACCAAATTTGCGAGAATCATTTTGGGACACTTTCGACAATGCTCCCCCTCCTTACTAATTTTTATTATAGAAATATTGTTGTCAGATGCTGAGATACTTTTGATCAAAATAAAATGGCGCTAAACGGTTTCATCCGAAATGTTTCCAAAATAAGTAGTAAAATTTGGCGATTGTTTGAAATCGTGCAAAAAGAAAAATTAATGGAAGTTTTTGTGCGGTTTATGGATTTGCCTAATTTAGTTGTTGAATTATTTTACACAGTATTTTTTTTTTTTAAGTATCTTTGATTGGCGATATTTTGTTTATATGGTGAAAGCTGAGAAACATTATAACGTAGTTCTCATTATTACGTCTTTGGGCTCAAAAACTGCGACAGTGGAAAAAACTGCCAAATGCATCAGCTACTGAAATCTTTCTGAAAAAATTCTGGCGATATTTCTGCTGGTTGGTTGGATATAGTGAGCAAGTGTCCAATCAGCATAAATAATAATAATAAACCATTAATTACATAAGTTCCGTTTAAAAGTAAAATGATCAGCCAAATCCATTTATTTTTAGCCAATCTTGTGGAAAAACGTTACTTTAAGATTTGACTTGAGAAAAGCCTCAAAAAGTCAGACGAAATTCAACAACGAAAAATATTCAACAATACAACAATTCTTGGGAGTTGAGATGACACACTAAATAATGACTTGGGTTGATGAAAGCCTTCGGACAGGGAACAAAAAGTCTCATAACTCGTTTTTTATACAACTTAGAAACTTCGAACAGATGCTATCTTCAGCAGAAAAATTGGCGCTTTCGATGGACATATAATGTTAATATGTGCACGTTTTTTACCACCGCCATATTGGGGCATTTATGCGAAAATTGTTACTAAAATTGGAATAAAAAGGGAACTATCAATCGGATTTTTTTCGAACTGGTCTATAAACCTTCTCAGTACCAAACTGAACAAACGGTGAAAGTTTCAGCCAAATCTGCCGGGTAGTTTCTGAGATCTTAGGGAACAAATTTACCAAACTCCATTTTTATATATATAGATTGGAAAATGTGATTAGCTGACAAGCGCTACTTCGCATGCATGAAAGTATCCTCTTGAAAACCTTCAATAAAATAGCTGTTCTGAAATTGTCCCTTGATGTTCTATCGAATATATAAATTTCATGAATGTTGAGAATTGAAAATATTTGTCATCGCGTAGAGTCGTTTTTCAAAAATCTGAGTGAAAGACACCTGTTTTAGCAGTTACGGGTTTCATTGATTTCAAAAGATTTGACGGTGAACATTTCGACGTAATTTCAGAATTTTACTCATAAGAGATTGGAGTTCCCACGGCAGTTTTGATCTTACTTTAACCAACGTATAGCTCACTGAAAACGTAGTTTTTTTTTTTTTTTTTACAGTTCTTAGGGTAATGTTGATAAATCTATGAGAAAATTAAATTTCATTAAGATACTTTTCTACTTTATTTCCACCCTGGCCCGTGATTTCGAATTTTTCCAGTGAAAGGGGAGAGGGAGGATAACGGGCGTATGTATAACCAATGCAAATTTCATAGGATTGCTATAAAAACCACTCCCACTTGTATATAAAAAAAATTCAAAGTCGAGGGCCATTCCGCCTGATCCCCTAAATGACTGACCTGTCGCTACCGTAATAATATGCTAGAGTGAAGGAGTTATTTGTTTTTACTTCATTACGCCAAAAAATACAAACCGCCTATTCTCTTGCCATATTCAAATTGCGCCTCACTATTCTTTCATTCGCGTTTAGAACAGTTTAGTTTTACTTCCATACCAATTTTTTGTCTGAATCCTTGCGTTACATCTTGATCCTTTATGTTACATCTTGAGTATTATTATTAATCAGATTAAACGAGAAAGAGAATTCCGTTGCAGCAGCTTTTCACATGTTTACGTTTGTAATAGTATACAGAAAAACGTATGTTTTTCTGAAAACTATTAATTTTCTGGAATTAATCTGATGTTTACGAATTAAGACAGAAGAAAACGCTTGGAATTTTTGAAGGAACTTACTTTGAAAGGCAACTAATATTCTTTCGCAACTTTTATGCTGGAAAGCATCGACGTACATTTAAATTTTTCGTACAAATTGAACTAGCGAATTTTAGGCCGGCGACATTTTGGACCGGCGACATTTTGGGACGGCGACATTTTTGGACCGGCGACATTTTGGACTGGCGACATTTTGGGCCGGCGACATTGTGGACCGGCGACATTTTGGATCGGCGACATTTTGGGACGGCGACATTTTGGGCCGGCGACATTTTGGGCCGGCGACATTTTGGACCGGCGACATTTTGGACTGGCGACATTTCGGGCCGACGACATTGTGGACCGGCGACATTTTGGACTGGCGACATTTTGAGCCGGCGACATTTTGGCCGCGACATTTTGGGCGTATACCGTTTAAACTACAGTATAAAAAGGGGATATGTTGGAAGAAAGCCACCAGAGGTGGACTGGCCTGCCGGTCCATCAGCCGTGGACCGATGCGCCCTCAAATCTGGACACCTTTATTCATTTTTAGCCTACTTTCCCAGCAAAAGTCAGAAAAAGAAGAAAAAAGCATGAAAGAAGGCTTAATGCATCTTAAAAATATTGCGAAAAACAAAAAAAAGTCAAAAATAAATAAATTAAAAATTGGAAAGTAGGGTATTGAGATGGAAAAAAATGTCCGTCGGTCTGTCTGTCTGTCCCCCCCCCCCCCCCCTAATAACTTTTGAATGAATAGTCCGATTCGAACAAACTTTTTTTTGTTCGAAAGATCTCGGCGAGGACACATCATTCCCATTCACTTTTTGATTTGAACTATTTTTTGTTCAATTTTGAACAGTTCAAAAAAACTTAACATTAGCGCCTACGGGGAAATTCAAGGCAATTCCGAACTGTGAGGCGAATTTGCTTCAAACAAACTTTGTAGGAAAAAGCTTTTGATAAAAAACTTGTATATAAAATATCTTTTTGATTTGAACAATTTTCCGTTCAATTTTGAACACTTCAAATCCCTTAACATTAGCACCTACGGGGAAACTGAAAGTCAATGTAGATTCCGTACTTGAAGACGGATTTATTTCAAACAAATTTTGTTGGAAATAGCTTTTGACGCCAAACTCCAGACCGACAATTTAGGGGCACCTGACTCCGACAATTTAGGGGCACCTGACTCCGACTCCTGTGCCTGACAATTAATCGGACTCCGACTCCCCGTCTTCGACTCTGACTTCGTAGCTTTGGCAAAAATTTATACACGGAGGACAAATGACCGACTCCAACTCCTTTATCTCAAAATCAGATTGACTCCGACTCAGCAGCTATGGTTTTAACTGCGAAATAATTATTGTTGATATGACTTTTTTTTTTATTTTCACGCTAAAGTTTTAATTTAGGTATTTAGTTTTCGGGGAATAAACTCGAAGTCATTTACGTTTCTTCATAAAGATATGCGCAGACGATTATTATTATTTTTATTTATTTTTATTTTTATTATTTTTTTTTTTTTGACAAGGAAAAGTATTTTTTTAAGTTGACATTTTATCGTTTTCATTTATTTTGGTAAGTGCATTAATTCATTAAAAAAATTATTTTTGGCAACAGGGAAAAAAGAAACGATTTTTTTATATGATGTATTTATTTTAATGAGCTTATTAATTTTAATTATTATTTTTTCATTTTGAAAACTGTTAAAGATTTTTTTTAATGGAAAAAATTGTATTATTTGTTCTTATTTTTTAAGCATCTAATTTTTTTAGATGAGTGAGGAATATTTTATTCCTAGAAATAAGCTTAAAATATTAAAAAAATATGTTTGAAACAATTTGCGATTTTAGCTATTTTTGAGAATGTTGATCAGGTATTAGAAAGTAGTATGGGTATACGGGAAAGTAGGCTTGTATAGTTCTAGACAGAACTTCTTGTTAAAAAATATATTTTTTAAATTTTTTGGAACAACTTTTTTTTTTTAAATCTTTTTTTTTTTTTTTTTTTTTGCACTTACAAACCTGTACGACTTCCCTTTGCTTTTTTCTTTTTTTATTGCATCTTTTTTACTTTTTGCACTTTTATTTGCACCCCCCCCCCTCTTTTTTTTTTTTTTTTTGTTGCACCCTTTGGAGGCCAAGGTTGGCGCCCTCTTCTAGGACCCAATCCGCCCCTGAAAGCCACCTGTCCCTTTTCACATTCACATCGTCAATTATATATTACTTTTAACTAACAAAGCTAAATAAATAATCTTAGGGAGGGCACTGCATATAATGGAATAAATTAAATAGTTTAAGTGATTTTATATTATGGTTTCATTAGTTGATTTTTTCATAAAAGCTGAATGAAATTAAAATTTTCTTATTACAAATTCTATTTTGACCTGCAGATCTTTTCATGTGAATGTTACCAAGAACTTACAATTAATCTTATACAAAAATATGAGCCCCTTTTTTTTTCCAAAATTCAAACAACTGTGTATATTTTAATGGTGCCTTTACATTTATACCTTTTGCCTTTAGAAGTCATTTGAAGAATTGTTTATTCCCATATGCTAAGCAATCTAAATAATTTTTAATTGTCATAGTACTGAATATTCATAAGTTGAAAATGTTCTTGTAATTGCTCTGCTTCTTTAGATGCCTTTAAAAATTATTTTTAATGGCTATGGAGATATCAATATTGTAAACCAAGTATTTTTCACACATAAAATTGTGTAAAACATACAATGCAATAAATTCCCATGCATTCATTCTGTTTTATTAAATTTTATTTACAGAATAACATTCAAAAAATCGTCAACATCTCTCAAAAACTTTGTACAGATCTGGCAAATTTGCAATTTGTAAAATACTAGAGTCTGTTGAAAAGCGCCTGGGTGGTTTCAAATGAGATTTTATTGCAGCATAAACTGCATGCTCAATTGTCCATTGCCAAGATGGTTTTTTGTTTTCTTCACACTAAAAAATAAAAAAATCTAAGAATATCAACAAATACAAGTCTAAATTTAAGCTTTTACTTTGCTCTCTTAAGTAGTAAAAAATGTGATTTTATATCATGCCAGTAAGCTGAATCCAAATTATGTCAATATCCTGGATGAGTGCAACTGATAAAGTACGGAGCTATAAGAATTTATCTGTAAATCAAATATTATTTGCAACTTTTCTTACAGAAACTAAATTTATATACTGGACAGAATCATATCAACGATCTTTATCAGTGAAAAAATATTTAATTTTATGTATATGGCCGTATAATGTGTAACAATGACACATAAGTAAAAATAGACCTAACAAACTAAAAAAAGATAACTTTCTGTTTATAAATTTTACAAAATTAATACAAAATAAATCAAAAAGAGAGAAAAAAAAATTAATGTTAACAAAAATCACAGCCTGTCAAAAATTAATGATTGAGTGATGATTTAACCAATTTGAATACATATGTTTTGTGTTTTTTAAAAAGAACACCTGTTGCTTCTCTTTCATAACTTTTACTACAGGCAGTTATGAATAAACAGTAAATGTTTCATGTACATTGCTGTTAAGACGAAAAATAACATAAGGATTGCATATATTTTTTAATATTTAACAACTAGTTTTACTTACATTTTTTTTTCGTTACCTCAAAATTGCTGAAAATTTTACATCTCTTACTTTACTTCAAAGGAAAAACGATATTTAATGCACACAACTTGCTGCATTTGGAGTGTATGGCTGTTGATACAATGTTAACTGAAAATGGGATTAAATGGTAGTGGCTACTCACTATCAATTGAGTGGGGGGGGGGGGCTTGAAGAGAAGCTCGAAATAAAGAAACAGTAACAACCTATAAAGCAATTGCGAAGAAGACTATTTCATGTTGTTCAGCATTACTAACTTAAATTTTATTGCAAAAACTTCACATATTAGCAGGCACTAGGTTTACTATAAACGCATTACAAGCCTCTTAAGAGGACTCGTCAGACAGAAAATTTCTAGCTTTCGGAAGAGAGAGAGAGAAAGCTGTAGCATTTTCCTTCCCCTCTACGTGGAGCGGCTGACAGGTTTTGGGGGACGTCTTCCCCTCTATGCTGTCACCGCTCAAAATTTATTGGCAGGGGAAGAGGGTCCGTGTATAGTATTGGATGACCACATACAATTTTTGCGTTGACTCTTTTAGCGCATTTTAGTTTCAACCGAAATCTTCTACACAATCGGTGTTTTGTGCCTAAATTTCCTTTCCTTATGCACTGAAACTCGAAATTTTGTTAATTTTATATTCGGTATTTGTTTTCTAAATTTGATTTATTAAAATGCTTTCACATGCTACTTTTTATGCACAAGAAGGATATGCAGTAGGATCATTAACATTTCGTTTTCCTTCGAAACGCAGCATTATCAATCTGCAAATCAAAAGCATTTGCAGGATTGATAAAACAAATTATGGATCACGTTGCGATTCGAATTTGGCGCTCTTGTTCATCAAATATTACCGCATCATTACCGCCAGCACCAGGCAAATGGGCGCGAAATTCCTGCAGTCTGGCTGAACTCACCAAAATGAAACAATTATTCAAAATTTGAGGAATGTGCCAAAATAAGGCCCCCACCCCCTCCCAATTTTAAAGAAACGACTTAGACTTGAAATGATATTTTCGAATAAAAGCAAAACTGTTACTTTTGAAAACAGTTATATTCCAGTACTAGCTCTTACCCGCGGCTTCGCTCACGTTGATGTAGTTTTTTTCAATTGATTTAAGTTAATGGTCATTACAGGCAGAGGTCAAATAGTTACCAAAAAATTGTTTGTCTCTAGTTTCGTCGACATTTCAAATTGTCTGTCCCCTTAAATGTATCAAAAGGTATGATTAAAACTGAAAATTAGGGGAAGGGGAGTAAATGAAATGTCGGCAAAACTGAGAAGACACCCAAAAATCACAAAAAATAAATCACGAAAACGTTCAGGAGTTGCAAAGAAGTCATGGGTAATTCCCAAAACAAAACCTATTCGAGTGAGGTCAACTGTTCTTAAATAAAGTGAAACAGTTCCCTTATACTCCCGATCTCCATCAAATGCATAATATCCAGCGCTACACCGGCAATCTAAATTATTGTATAATGTATAACTTCTTACCGTAGAAATCGTCCCAAAATGGGATCAACAATGATGCTACCCGAAATGTTTCCAATAAACAGTAAAAATTTGGCAATTGTATGAAATTGTGTGCAAAGATAAAGTAATGGAAGTTTTTGCGCTGTTTATGAATTTGCGAATTAGTTGGCGAATTATTTTACGTGTTAACAAATTTAAAGAAATATTAAAGAAATGGCGATATTTGGTTACATGGTGAAAACCGAGAAACACAGTACTGCGTAGTCTTTAGCTTCAAAAACAGCGACAGTTGAAAAAAATGCCAAATGCCTTAGCTATTGAAATGATTCCACAAAAAAAGTTTGGCTAGATTCCAGCTGATCGATTAAATATACCCAGTCAATACAAATAAATAAAAAAAATACCATTAATTGCCTCAAAGTTGCATTAAAATGGGAAAAAAAATCAGCCAAATCCATGTATTATTTGCCAATCTTGTGCAAAAATCTTACTTCAAGATTTGACTTTAGAAAAGCCTTGAACAGTCACGAAAAGCAAAGATAGTCAACAATACAATAGTCGCTATCGACAGGGAGTTGAGATGATACACTAAATATTGTATTGAGTTAAGGAAAGCCTTCGAACATGGAACTAAAAAGCTCATAACTCGTTTTTTATTCTACTTAGAAATTTCGAAAAGGTGCCATCTTCAGCAGAAAAATCGGTGCTTTCGATGGACATATAATGTTAATATGTGCAAGTATTTTTTCATCCCCATATTAGAGAATTTATACTAAAATTGTGTTTTATTGCCTCCCAAAGGGGGTTTTGCCCCCCATAATGGGACGAAAACTACCCTATGTGTTATTCTGATGCATAAGCTATATTATTGTGAAGTTTCATCAAAATCCATTTAGTAGTTTTTGCGTGAAAGAGTAACAAACATCCATACATCCATACAGACAAACTTTGGCATATATAATAGTAGTAAGATTATTTTAATCTTTTGCAATCTATATTCTGTAGCATTTGATCTATTTCAGCCTCTGCTTCACATTTTAAAAGTCGATTATGAAAATTACGTTTAAGAACTTCATTGGCCGCTGCGACACCATCGTTAACTTTCTAACCAGAAGTCAGTAAATTTAATAATCAATTAAATTTATCCTGATTTAATTAAACACACTGGTATGACAAATTATAAATTCATTTGTAGAAACGTGAATCGAAATAAAAGTAACGGAAAAAGAATGATTATGAAAATTTTTCCGCATTAATTTCCATATTTGTCAAGCTGTATGGAAATGACAGAATCCTTACCCCCCCCCCCCACACGCCACTTATCGAATTATCAGGGAACGTATTTTTCAGACTTGAAACATACTGTTTTAATTCATAGGGTAAATTTTAGAATTAGTAACGCGTTCGAAAAAGAAAATCAAATTTGTTTCTGAAGTTTTTTAATCAAAGATTGCAATCTTGAATCATTACTTACCTTTTTTTTTTCAATGTCCTTTTTTTCTCTTTTCGAATTTGTGCGTAGTAGTTGATTTATGTATGTTTTTAAAAGCAAGAGTTTTGAATAAATTTCAGGTTTTCTTTTCAGATTTTTTGTTTACGCTAAATGTTTCACGAAAAGAATACTAATGAATCGAAACAGTGTAAAAGTTATACCATAAGAACAGTGGCACCCAACCTGCGGCCCGAGGGACACATACGATCTGTGAAGTTGATACGTGTGGCCCGTGGTCTTCTTTAAACTCAACAAATCGAAAAGCACGTTTAATGAGAACGTCAAAAATTGAGCTAAATATTCAGAATTGGTTTCTGATAAACTGATGCAATTAAAAAAAAGATGCATCAAGTAATGATTACATCAATCATTGGTTTTTAATTTTCATTCCTTTTTTCTCGTTTTCACATGTAATTCAAAAAAATGTTGAACATTTTCAAATTTTAGTTACTTTCTGAACCGCTAGAATCATTTTAATATGAGGTGTGGTCTCAAGTAGAAAAATGTTTGGCACCACTGCCATAAGAGATCAAAAAATCATCAAAAATATTTTTTATTTCAGTATGAAGTATGAGGTTAATAACTTTATTTCTGGAAACACTTCTGAAAACAATTGCAAAAAAATGTCCCCTGTGGCCCAAGCTCGCTTATTATAACTCCAGTTTATTACGTTTTATCTGAAGTTTGGATTTTTAAAGATTGGAAAGTTTTGTGTATTTGCATGAAATGAAATTACATACCTTTCCTAGCATCCGTTTTATTTCTACCTACATTCGTAGCATAAGATGGGAAAACGCAGAACTTCGAGGCTGTTAAGAAACCTCTCTCTAAAAGTTAAAATTATGTGCTCAAACTTCACAATCATTATTTTTTACATAGGTGAAACCAAATGGGAGAGTAAACCCAATAAAATAAAAAATAATAAAAAGGCTTATTTTGGACCACTCTAATTTACCATGCTGTTTCGTATAAGCTGAAAAAGATGCCATCATAAACAGGGGCGGATACAGAAAAATCTTTTGGAGGAGACCCGAAAATTGAATCCCCTCCCCCCGCCTTTTCGATGTTTAACAACAGAGTTTTGATGACTTTATTTTTAATGGTTTTGCGGTCAACGAATCTACTTCTAAATATAGGAATATTATGCACTAATATATTTTGAATGTGGACGGAAAACATCTTCAACGTTTCAAGCCAATTAAATACTAAACCCAATTTAATATCACCGAGATGCTATACAATGAGCGGTTTTAATTAGGAACATTGAGGGAAATGTTATTAAATAAACCCATCTCTCATTTGAGTTTTATAAATTAATTTATATTTTAATTACAAAATATTATTTTAGTAAGAAAATCATAACTTCATAAAACATAAGTTTTATTGAAGAATTCAGAATTCTGTGTGAATTTCAAAGCAGTTACTGATTGTTTTTAAAGTCATGACACAGTTGAGATAACATATTTTATTCTACATGCCGTTTCCATTAATAATCATGATTTTTCCAAGAAACTACCATCATGTGATTTCTATCATTTTGCATTTTTTATGAGCTGAAAATGAAATCTATTATTTGGCAAATAACTGCCTGGATCAAAATGACTTTTTTAGGCGAACCTGCACATTTTTTTTTTTTAATGTTAATTATTGATTCCATAAAAGAAGAATTAGTAGATGAATGGTGATAAACATTCCCTAGAATTCGAAACCAGTGAGTTAAATGTATTCTGCCACTCTGGACCTAGGAAGAAGTAATACTAGGAGAAGTAATACTACTAGGAGAAGTAATACTAGAGTCTGGACGCGCGACTCTAGTATTACTTCTTTAGCAAACAAGAATGCTTTTATTCGAAATATGCTGTGTGTGTTTTGTGTCAATAACCTATATAAAAAATGCAAAAAAGAATTCAATTAAAAATAATTAATAAAATAGTTAAATTAATTCATCCCTTTGGGGGGGGGCACCCCTAAAATCCGCTACTGATCATAAACTTATGATTTGCTTTCTGACCCGCCATAACTCTTCTAGGTAAGCATATACATATGTATTTTTTTAATGTTAATTACTAATTCAATGAAAAAAGAAGTAATCGACAAATCGCGATGATATATAACCCTTGGGTTTAAAACCATTGAGTTACATATCTTTTTTCTTACTATCCTTAAATTCCAATAATACTCGAAAAGCAAACAAAAGTGATAAGGGTAAGTTCAAATTTTCTTCTAGGTATATTCAAATATTCTTTCCTTTTTACTTTCTTCTATATCTAATATATAGAAGAAAGTACTGGATTCGTGCAAATTTTCGAATTTCGAATTTTGACGGATTCGAACGTTTTGAGGTGTGCTGAGTTCATTTCGACTATTTTTGAAAAATGTCTGTCTGTCTGTGTGTGTGTATGTATGTATGTGTGTGTGTGTGTATGCATGTGTGTCACGTCTGTGTGTGACCAGTTTTTTGTGGCCGCTCTACAGCAAAAACTACCGCATGAAATCGAACGAAATTTGGTACACATATGTGCCCGTATGTGAACTTGTGCCCATTGGTTTTTGGCGCGAATTCCTCCAAGGGGGGTGGAGCAATGGGACGTTTTTTGAGTTACGCGTGCTTGCTATTCCTCAGGAAGTAACTGGCGGAATCAAACAAAATTTGGTCCATATGTTGCCATTAACAGGAACAGGTGCTGATTCAATTTTGGTGTCAATAACTCAAACGGGGGTTGAGCTATAGAACGTTTTTTTGTCGTCAATTGTGACTGCTGTATCTCAAGAAATAATGAACGGAATGAAAGAAAAATTTATCGGCAAGTAGCCCTTAGTGGGTATAAGAGCTGATTTTATTTTGGTGTCAACAGCTAAAAAGGGGGTAGCGCAATCGCCCGTTCTTTTTTTCCATTGTGAGTACCCTATCTCAAGAAGTAATGCTACGTTCTGGTTGAAATTTGGAATATATGTGAATCCATACGTAAACAGGCTTTGGTTCAATTTTGACGCCAATCGCTCCAAGAGGTGTTGATTTTTTTTTATTTATTTTTTTTTTTTTGCGAATAAAAATAGCTTTATTAATGCAACAATAAGAAAGATAAATCGTAATAGATTGTCGTCTGCGTATTTCTCGTGATTTTAATTGTATGGAAATGATCGGAAATATTATCTCAATGATTTAAAATTTTTAACTGTTGCCATCTTATGTTTGTTAACAAATAAAATATTTAATTAATTCAAGCAAGGCTTTTAAAATAACTTTCAATTTTCGCTCTTTGCTTTGCTTTTGCAATAATTCAGACATTGGGATGGTCGTCAAGTTTTTGCATGTGTAATTTTGTTTTTGTTGGGAATATTGCTTCCTCGTCAAAGCATGGGGAGGGATCAGAAAAAAAAAAGAAAAATATAGAAGAAAGTTTCGTGATGGCCACAACATACTAGTTATATAATGTAATAATTTTAAAAAATATATAGTTACATTGTGACAAAATTAATTGAAAATTATTTAATGGGTGAGTTCAATTAATTTTATCCCTTCGAGAGAAGCACGTAAACTCTCAATCTCCCCCCCCCCCCCGAAGATTTGCAACTGCATTTAAATCGTGATGTAAATACTTTTAAAGCTTAAATTTTGTGTTTATATACATAATTTTACAAAAAAAAAAAAAAAAAAAAACGCAATTATTTATTAAAAAATAAGCAAAATTAAATTTATGTAAGAGCGTCATTTTTGCCAGGTTTTTTCCTCGCAATTCTCAAGTGAAGGAAAAAATCTTTCCAGACAGCTCTTTAGGACAGTCGATCTGTGGAGAAGCAGGTGGAGAAGAAACACGCCCACAAGTGGGGTGCTGACCGTTTCCCCGAAAAGGCCATAAATCACTTGCGTAGAGGCGAATCTCGTACCTTCGTAAAGGGGGATGGAAATTTTTAGTTTGTGAATTGGAATAGGCTCACCATTTATTTGATTACTGTTGTTCTATTAAAGCTATCGAAAATATTTTAACATCTTTAGAAAGCTGAGATTATACGCTATGCTTCTATTTTTTTAAAAATCCGAATACTCCTCCTGGTTCGTCAAAAATTCACCTTTTCTCAAAGTTCAACTTCAAGTTTGTATAAAAAAATTTTGAATTATTTTAATGAAAAACCGCAAAAATAGAAGCACTCTATAGTCGTCACAGATTAAGTCAAAAAAAGAAAAGTTTGAAAATCTCAATTTCCCGATGAGCTATCTCAAGAATGAGAAGACATTCTGCCCCGTAGGTTAACATAGGGATTCGAAAACCGGGAATCTGTCTGATGCGGCCTCTTAAATACATTTGATTTTCAGATCCTGACATCACAAAACTACACATGGTAAAGAATTGCAGTTATATAAATTGAGTGAAGTGGAGTAAAATGAGTCAGTTGTTATTTAACTTGGTGTAAATGAATTTATAAAACCAAATTGTGTAATATTTTTTAGTTTGTTGGAAACAAATTTTTAACTTGAAAAACTCTCTCGTGAATATGAAAACAGTAAGAAAATATTTTATCAGCATCACATATTGCTTTGTAAAACATGCAGTTGACTAACAACAAGGCAAATTAAAAGTATATCCTCATAACAGAAGATTATTAAAAATGTCAGAAAATATTTTTTTTTTTCTTTTAATTTCATTTTGGATGGGGTAAACTGGGTCATAGTTTGGCTTAGCCTCCCCCCCCCCAATTTAGTATGTAAGTATATTCATAGGACAAATCACACCTGCTTGTAGAAAGGAAATACAAAAAGTATTGAACAAAATCAGAAT
Organism: Uloborus diversus; assembly: GCF_026930045.1. Taxonomy (NCBI): domain Eukaryota; kingdom Metazoa; phylum Arthropoda; class Arachnida; order Araneae; family Uloboridae; genus Uloborus; species Uloborus diversus. The sequence goes on along the minus strand of NC_072738.1, from coordinate 46,394,287 downwards.
GGTGCATTATTATGCATTTCTCAAAAAAGAGAAGATTAATATTGTAGAAAAGGCCAGAAATATTGGAAGATTTGATTTTCAATTACAGTCATCATTTTAAAGTATAAAATAAAATTGCTTAAGATAATATTTTTGTGTTTGTTTATTGTTGTTATACTTCTAGGGGTCAGAGTGGTGATTTCAAAGATTTTAGGACACAAATTTGATAAAATTTAAGGACAACAAACTTAAACTTAACTGTTTTTAAACTTAAATGTAATTTATACGCTGGATTTTCATAGTGAATTATAAAATGTTTCAAATTCAATCTTTAGTGACACATTATGAAGTAGAAATATATACCAGTAGGATAAATGTATGTCAAATTGCTTCTTTACTTGCCTTGTTGTTGTTTCATCAAAGTGAATTACAAAGAATGATGAAAAAATATTAGGAGGGATTTAAAGTAAGGTGCAAATCCAGAATTTATTATGTACTCAACTTTTATCAGATAATTAGTAACTTTTTGCTATCTCAGAATCATCAAAAAATTCCCTGTAAATTGCTGATAAATCTTTTAAAGATGCAAAGGAATAATTGCTTTTTGCTGCAACTAAAACTAAGAAAACCTCTGCTTCCAAAATTTTACCTTGGAGTGAATTTGGCACAAAAGCTTTTGATTGCTTTATCACAACCAATTCGTTTTCAGTAGAACAAAGAATGTGGAATTTAAAAAGCAGATTAATTTTTCAAGCTACTTGTCAACCTCTTATGTCTCATCACATCAGCATGAGACAGTACCTGTGAAATCCTTGATTATCAATGTTAGAAATATAATGTACAAACAGAACAATATACTTTAAATTCATCCTTTTCTGCACGGCACGATGTGCTCATCTTGCATCCATTTTCGTCCGCTATTTCCAACCACAAGGAAGAGAATTTCGTTTTCCATGGCATTTTAATAAAACGAATTGCTATTTACATTTTTAAAGAAAAAAGTTGGTTATAATTTAAAAATTATATGTGCAAGAAATAATCCAGCTTCACTGAACAGAAATACAAAGCAAACTGATTCTTTGTACTAGAAGAACAAGGTAATGCTCAGACCACAACACAAATTATGCACTATAGAAATAAAATTACTTTCCACCTGGAAATTTTTGCTCTAAACATATTTTTTTAACCATGTGTTTATATTTGAGTTCTAACATATTGTATTTTATTTCAACAAGCTATGAGAAAGAGGGAATACCCCCCCCCCTTCCCCTCCGGTTGACATTTTTCTTTTTCTGCAACAATTTACACAGCTCTTTTTATTTTCTTTACTATTTTTTTTAAACATCTTTTTTGCAGAAGAGGAATGAATGCTAGAGTTGAAACATATAGATAAAACAAACAGCTTTATATTGAGCATATGTTTTGGCTAACTGCATCCCCCCCTCCTTCACCGAAAAAAAAAGCAACAGCAGCATTGATTTTTCTCTTTCTTTTTTAGAGAAAATTTCATAGGGTCAACCAAGTTTAATTTATCTTAAATTATAGGCACATCATCATGAGTTAGTTTCATTTTTAGATTGAATTTTATTTTTCTGCACAAGAAGGGAACAAAATAATGAAAATTTTAGGAATATTAGAACAAAACTCGAATTTTTAGGACAATTCCTACCTGTGTACTTCCTTATAATAAACAGGTCCACCAATATTCTAAATAAGCATTATTTTGTGCAATAACCAATACTACCCCTTAATGTGGTAAAACATTAAATTATAATAAGGATTGGCTAATAAATGTAAGTGGATATGTTTATAGAATGTCAACAAGTAGGAAACCAAAAGTTTGAAATTACTTTTGATGAGTTCGATGAATTTTCAAAATATGATGAATTTGGCACTGCATAAAGTGCAGCCACTTCACGGCAGAAAGTTTCAAAGCATTCTTTTTCAGAAGACCATTCAACATCTGATGCAAGTCGAAGTACAAAACTTGGTAGATTGATCAAAGGTGGTTCGTAGTTATCCAGTAGCATGGGTAGCGTCAACAGGTTTCCATCCTGCAAAAATGAAAAACTAAAATCAAAATAAGTCTTCATATTTTGTTATTTGGAAAATCATTCCATTACAAAACTATCTTTAAAATTGATTATGTTACATTTATCAATGTAGTGTTCAGTGGTACAGGTGCATAATTGTTTCCTGAGCAAGAGACTAGATTTATCTATTAGTGTTATAACATAAAATGAAAGAAAGTGAAGTTTAATAGAACCAAGCCCTGCAACTGAAGGTCTATTATACTTAACCCCAAACAAAGTCTCCAAAAGAGAACAGTAGCAGAAGCAAAAATCAACAAGACCTAATGGGGATATCATGAATCTCCCAATGTCGATCAAAGTGTTCAAACCTGTAGACAGAAAACACTTTACAATCACATTAAATGTGAGTAACTGTTTCCTTAAGATAAAGGCAATCTCTAAAGGTTAGAGCACTACTAACATCCATTATAGCAAGGTGCAGTGGCCAGTAAGAAGACCAATAGCCCTATTAATACTATTTCTGTTAAAATTTAAGAGTTCCTTTGACCTAGTACTAGGGCAACCTGGATTAAGCATCTATGTTAGTGTTAAATAATTAAACACAGTTCTATTCTTTTTGGAACAACAAATGATTTAAAAGTGAACTTGGTTACTTTCCAACTTTTTACACCAAATATAAGAAGTCTTTGATACGTTAAAGTTTGCTATAAGCGATTAAAGAAATGCCGAGTTCAGTAACATAAATGGAAAAATAAAACAGCAGTAAAATACCTCGTCAATTTCTAAAGAGAAATATTCATCCAGCATTTCAGACTTAGATTTTAAAAGATCAACAACACTTTGAGCCAAATCTTCTTTTGGGCCATCTACAACCGTCCAACCACTGTCTTCACTGTCCAATGCAATCATGGCTAATTCTGATATTGGAGCTGGATTCTGTAAAACAAGTTTGCAACACATTATTCTAGACATGAAATTTTGGGGGGAGAAAATGAAAGAGATCCTTGTTTCAAATTGAGCCATTAATAATCATTTCATTAAATAATCCCATAAACAAATTCTTTTCCAGGAACTGAAAGGATTTTTTTTTAGGCAGCATTGAGTTTTAAGAGTAATTGAAATTTATCATTAGTATATAGTGAGAGATGAGGCGCATTGGTCCACTTTTCTACTTCTTTTTTTTTCTCATCAAAATAAATAAATGAGCAGTTTGATGTTTCACCATGAGGTTCATTAAACATTTCTCACCATCCCAGATTTTTTTAAAAGTGTTCAATTTATTAACTTTCTAAAAGAACTCTAAAGCGGACCAACTTGCCCACGAGAGCAGGATTTCTTGTTTCGCATTATGAAAACAACTTCAATAGCAATTTTAATGATAAATATTATCCAATGGACTAATTGTAGGACTGTAGGTGCTATTTGTTGGTAATAAAAAATATTAATAGAGTAAATAAATAATTGAGATCAGTCGAACATGCTCTCAGTCCAGTGAGTCTCATTTCCCCCAATTTGTTACTATCAATATTATGCAAGAGTCTTCAGTTTTTAAATTTGTTTTCCCAAATTATGTTTCAAGGGCTGTTATGAAGTTATTTATTTCACCATAAAATTAGTTATAATTCTGTTAAATGAATTCACCTCGTCTTAGTTATATAATTATGTTTTCAATTTTGTGTTGAAAAATAAAAAAACAAATAAGGATACAGAGTTATTAAGGAGCACTGAAACCTGTTTCGGTGTGGGAAATAGCCAAGTCAAGTGAGAATTTTAAAAAAATGCTTTTTCTTTTTTTGGAAATTCCCTATGTGGCTATGAAATACAATTTGCAATTATTTATTTGTATTGTTGATATCTAAATATTTTAAATCCCTTTAAATATTACAGAAAACCAAAATAATCACCCTTTAACTTAAATAATCATACCTATATTTTGCAAATGAAACAAAAGGCACTAGAAAATATTAATGTGCTAAAAATTGTTTAACTCAAATCACAGAAACCTTTTATTCTGACAGTACTAACTTGACGCAGTGACGTACCTAGGGTTTGGCAGGAGTGGCTCTCGCCAGGGACACAGCAGCAAGATGAGGCGGCAATTTGCCAATACAGTAAAACCTCGCTATAACGATATTTTGGGGACCGAAGAAATATATTGTTGTAGAGGGATATATTGTTATATCGAGGGCCTATATATTTTGATAATACGAAGGGTTTTTTTTTATTTAAATGTTATAGTATATGCATTATCTAGGTGTAAATGTTTTTATATATAGTATATTTGTAATACATTTATTGGCAAGGTGTTAATTATGATTAAATATTACTATCAATTGAAATAAATTCCAAAAATAAGCTCGTAAACATACCTCAAATTCGTTTTTATTGAAAAAATCCAATATTTTTGTTTGTTTGGCCGCTTTTTTGACTGTTAAGTCAACCAACAAGGTATACATCGAGTCCAAAGCACGAAAATGATCCTCGTTTGTGGATGGAAGACTTGAAAAAATGTCCGCAGAGATTTGACCGATTGAAGTGCTTCCTGGGTCGACAATAAGGATTGTGATGGAACTGTATTATCATCATCATCATCCTCTTCCCCTCATCGTCTTCTTCTCCACTATGTTCCTCTCACCAGTAATTTCAGAGAGAATTTCTTCATCAGTAACTCCTGCGAAAACAGTAAGATCGTCATCCGCTGTCAAATAATCCTCCACGTTCACTCCATATTTTTTCCCCTTTTTTCCCTCGAGTTGGGACACAGATGTTTGGAGATTCAAAACTTCCTGATCATATAAAATATCACAGTCTGAGGAATTTTCATCAGGATCAGATAACATTTTATCTTCTAAGACACCTAAACCGGCTTTTTTCCAACAATTCAGAATGGTTTTCTCTGTTACTGCCCACCAACTTCCAGCATTAAAGTCACACGCGTACTTAACATTTACAGCTTTAAAAGGGTCTTCCACTTCATTTTCAATCCCCAGAAATATCAATTCGACCAAACGTTTCCTATAGTATCCTTTAAAACATTTAATTATGCCCATGTCGAGTGGCTGCAATATGGAAGTGCAGTTGACCGGGGGGAAAAAAAACAATTTCAACGCATTGTAGTTTTGGAATTGAGGTGTGAGCGGAGCAATTATCAATCAACAATGCAATTTTTTTCTTCGTCTTCTTCATTTTCTTATCCCTTCAGCAACCATTCAGAAAAAAATTTAGACGTCATCCAAGCCTTTTTATTGGCTTTATATTCCACAGGAAGACTTCTCACATTCTTGAAGCACCTTGGCTTCAAAGATTTGCCGATAACAAGAGGTTGAAGTTTATGTGTTCCTGTACTATTGGCACACAGAAGAACAGTCAATCTTTGTTTTGATTTCTTCCCGCCGTGACACTTTTCACCCTTAAATGCCAATGTTCTATCAGGGAGGAGTTGAAAAAACAGCCCAGCTTCATCAGCATTATAAATGTCTTCTGGTGCATACTTTTGAAGAATATCTTTCATCTTTTCTTGTCTCCAGGCATTTGCCTCATTCATCGGAGCAGATTTTTTCTCTCCGTGAATTTCCTGGAAAGTGATTTCGTGGCGATCCCGAAAACGCATTAGCCAACCATTGCTAGCTTTAAAAGTTTCGTTCCCAAGCATTGCTGCATATTTCCGTGCTTGTGCACATAACAAGGGTCCATTTATTGGGATATTTGTTGCCCTCATCTCTTGAAACCACTTCAGGAGGGCAGCATCAATGTTTTCATTAGTCGTGACTTTTAGTCGTTTTCGCTTGGGATTAACTGAATTTGATCTCACAGCATCTTCAATATGTTTCCTCTTCTTGAGGAACGTTGCAACTGCAGATTGAGATAATCCATATTTCTTAGCTGCATCAACCTGCTTCATTCCATCATCAATATCGCCGATGACGTTGAGTTTATCTTGAAATGAAATTTGCTTTCTCCCTGCCATCTTAGTGAATAAAATCAAATCTTTCGTTTTCATCGATCATGTGACCATGATGACGCAATCAGATGGGAATGTTACACCATTTCGGATCATCTTCATTTGCTACTCACTCAAAAAAAAAAAAATTGAACATTTTCTGTTTTTTTACTTGGCAAGCATTTTTAGATGTTTAGTTTCCCTCTCCATGTGCATGTTTTCTTTTCCCAAAAAAGAAAAAAAAAAACACTGGTTTAAACAAAATAAAAGAACAATCTCAGGGGGGGGAGGAAGGACGGTTTTAGCTCTTTATTCCTTTGGTCTAGACGCCTTTTGATACAAGGGCACCTTTTCTTTTTGTTCATATGTGTTGCAAAAGAAATTTATACGATTGTACTGCTTTTTTATTTATTTTGGAAGGTGCATTTTTGTTTTGACTTGTGAAAATAAACTATCTCCAGCGCGACGCCATTTTGGAAACGCATTGTTTAAAATGTAGCGCGAAACTTAGAGCTAACCATTTTTAAAGAAAAAATAAAGTTTTAAGTTTTTTTTTTTTTGAAAATAGGAGGGGTTACTTTCAGGATTTTACTGTACTTGAAAACCAAATTATCGTAATAAAGAGGGGTTGAAAACTTAAAAAAACATCCCTTTACAGGGGTTTATTGCTGTAGAGAATATTGCAATATTGAGAGGAGGATAACATTAATTCCTATGCGAGTTCACCGGGACCACGAAATATTATCGTTGTAGAGGGATTTATCGTTGTATCGGATAGCGTTGTAGCGAGGTTTTACTGTATTATTAGAAAAGAATTCTATGATTTTTAGTAAAATACTTTAATGACTTTCCCGCAGAAAAATCAGTAAAAAAGGGCAAAATTCTGCATACTGTCCATCAGGGGTCGCCGATATATATATCGGTTGCTATATATTACGATATATACCCAATATTTATTTTAAAAATGTCATGATATTTGATATTTTCCATATTTTTTTTCAACTATGGCATTTTCAATACAAAAAGTATATTAATCATAGTAATATTGTTAATTTATTACTAAAGATAACTAAAAAGTTTTTTACTATATTTTTATGATGGATTAATACATTATTAATATAACAAAGAAATATAGTATTTATTTTTACTTGTATTTTATATTCATAAAATTATTAGTAATATAACAACTTTAATTCATTTTAAAAGTGATTAATTAAATATTCCTCAGAAAAAAAGATAAGGTCTTATGACGGCACTGTCTAATACATATTATTTATTTCTGAATCAGTGTGCAAAAGTAACTAACAGAAGAAAAATGAGTAAAACAGCTAATGCTCCATTAAAATTGATAAAAATGTAGAATGAAATGTAAGATAAAAAATGAAAGAAACCTTAACTGTAAGTCTACATATTGTAATTATAATATGAGAAAATAAAGAGTGATTTGAGGATACATTTACTATTTTGAAGACTTTGTTTATGATAATTGAAAATATTGGATATATATCAAAATATCGGATATTTTCGATATTTTGGAAAACATCATGATATTTTCGAACCCTGCTGTCCATTTCCGAAAGCAAAGACTAGCACTCAGGATAAATTCCATTTTCAAAAGGGGTGACAGGTTGAAGATGGGCACTTTCCGCTCTCACTTGATGACTGAGGGCTCTGAGGTGCGAAAGCAGATGTTTGAGTTAGGCGGTCAGTCGAACACTGAATACTCAGTGTTTAGTTCCCAACTGCTTGGGATACATTTCATCAACCCACTGAAGGAATGAAAGGCTGAGTCGATCATATTCAACCGGACTATCGAACTGAATGTGGCATGGAAGCACAAAGTGCTACCACCAAGTTATTAAAAATTGAAAATACAATTTTTTTAGCAACAGGCGACTTTAACTTAAATAAAGAGCATATACAAATGCTTTTAAAATGTGTAATATATTCATAGAAATAAGTTATTTAACACATTTAGCACAATCAATAAAACATTTAAAACCAAACCAAATGGAAACAATCAATTACTGAAAGTTTTAGAGCAGCAAAATTTCCAAAATCTTTAAGCATAAGTTGATAGAAAAGCTCCTCACTGAAAGAAAGTAAAAAGAAGTTTTACTGGAAAATATTATTTTTATACATAATGATTATATCTTAGTAATATTCTTAAAACAACTTTTATCTAAAAGTAGTAAAATGAGAAAACTCAAAGTACCAAGTATAGCTTAAGTCATATAAACTGCATGTAAACAAATATACGTTCTGGAACAGCGTTTCTTAAATTGTGTACCGCCAAACCTCTGGTTTCCGTGGAGGTCACCCAAGAGTTCCACGAAACATGCATTTTTTCTTTTTTTTTTCAAAACATTCAAATTAGCCACCTAAAAAATACAATTTGAATGGAGTGCTTGATGAGTATTTTCTGAATGAACAGCCGAGAAAATATCAATAGTGGTTTAAAAAGCCATTTATTGTCAATGTCCTACAATACGACTCTCTTATTAAAATGGTGCTTGATCCTTCCTTGGAACAAAAATTTAAAATAATACCATTCAGTGAAAATCTGTTGCAATTTGAAAAATAAATGTTCTCAATATTAAGAATGTATGTGTTACAATAAACATAGGTACCACTCATATCATTAAAACTGAAATTTTAAAATTTTATTGGAAGCAAATTGAAGATTTAGAGAAATTTGTATTAATTTTGAAATAACTTTTTTGAAAGTCAAAAAACATTTTTTTTAAGTGTCTTTTTTTAAATAAACCATTTCTAGAATGTTGTATGCAAACTATAATATTGGAGGAAAAACAGGTGTTCTACGAAAAAGTGGATAGTCAAAAGGGTTCCACTTACCACACAAATTAAGAAATGCTGTTCTAAAATAACACTGAAATGCACAATGTTGTAATTGTACTTAAGAAATCCAGCTTTTTGACAAAGCAGTTTATCTGCCAATTCAGCTTTTATAATACAAGGGCAGATTCTCCTTTTTAACCCCTGATGCAGGAAAGAAGGGGTCATAAGTTTGATATGTTAGCGCATCTGTTTGTGGCACTATAGCTTCTAAAGGGATAAATCAATTTTGATAATTCTTTTTTTGTTTCAAAAGGAGATTTAGTGTTCCTATCTAGGGTCTTGACGCAGTATGACTTTATTACCAAAAATAAAACAACCTTCAAAATTAGAGGATGTATTTTTTTTTTTTTTTTTTTGTAATTTTGGTAGTGCAAACACATTTGCATTTTTTCCTATTAGTACCATTTGAAAGAATTTTCTGCATCTGATGGAACTTATTTGGAACTTCCAAGTTGTATAAAACTCTAAATACAACCTCTTTTCAGCAGATTTTAAAAACAATCAAAGCCGTTATTCATGCATTTGATAACAATGTTATTGTTGGCCGACAAGGAAAAACAACTCAATGATATAAAAAATTTATGTGGTGTCAGGATCTATTAGTTAACAAATAAAATACTTTCCATTCACTTCAGCATTAAAACAATGCTTTTAAAAGATTTTTCGATTTTTCCTTTTTGGTTTTGCAACGAGCAAATTTTCCTAGTTGTGATCATCTTTTTTCTGTTTTTCCCATGTCATCAAGAAAAAGTTTAAATGTATTTAAATTTAATATGAGCTATGATCCACAAAGTTCATCTTAATATGAGGTCAACAATCAGTTCCGTTTTCTTGAATTTTTAATAGAATATTAGTTTTTATTGATGCATATAATATATAGTCGAGTCTGGCGTCGGTTCCAGGAGGGCAACATGAACATATACTGTTGACAAAAGTACTGTTGAATTCAGGGCATTCGGAAGAAGCCATTCTGCCGGCAGCCAGTCACTATGCATGACTGAAGCGAGCCACTGAGCAAACAAGTGGGAGACATAGTCCCTCAGTGATGTGAGAAGGGAAACAAATCCCTGAAGCATCTGCTGAGGCCAGCGAGGGGATTGGCATGGCAACCAAAACAGGAGGCAGACCCCCCTGCTCGCATTTTATAATGTATAGAGTAATGTATAATTATTGATGTTTCTAAATTTTATATTGATGTTTCTGAATATCAAAAGTTTTAAATTATTTCATACTAACGTTTAGGAAAATATTTGATGTTTTCATGGGCACTATAAAAATTAATAAAAAGATTCTGCAGGCCGTTTGCAGTTCTTGTTATTAGAGAATTGTAGACTAAACATGTGAAGGTCTAAGATCCTAATATAAAATCAGAGCTAAATTAATATGCTGAGATAATAATTTAAATGTTAAAATTATTACCTGAGTTTATGGGTGTTGGCTAAATAAAGTTTTGTGCTATGTTGAAAAAGAGCAAACTGGGAATTAATGCACCCAACAAAGGTCATGTTTTGTATGATTTCTAACAAACCTGAAATGACAGAAAATTACTTTGAATTCAAATGAAAAAAGAACACAGAATAAAACTTTTTTTCGTAATATTCTGTCAACAAATTCAATATTTACTCTACCTGCATGACATTCGTCTTGTATTTCCTTTCGAAGCTGCAAAACACTAGTTAACAATATTTCAGAACGTTCAGGCAAATCTTCAGAGCTAATAATAGAGAAGGGGAAAAATAAACACAAGTATTAAAAGCAGAGCAGTAAATGCATTCAAAGCATTCAATGATATAGAAAAATAATAAATAAGAAAAATAAAACTGCTCTAAAAACAAATGAGGGAGTGTTTTGGTTAAAACATTTAAAAAGAGTTCTCCATCTCAGAATGTTTTCCTAAATGCCGATATTTTCTTGAGGTGGAACCATATTTCTGACATATGTCGCAATGTCTTTTCTTTTTATTTTAAAGCAGGGTTGGCATAGTTTTGGACAATTTGGTAAAAACCCTGGTTTTTACTGTCCTGTCCATCCTTGTGTCCAAAACTATATTTTTGGAAAAATTGTATTCTGTGAGCAGGGCCGGATTTGGAAGTGTAGAGTCCCCGGGGCAACGAAGGAGTGGAGCCCCCTAATCAGGGTTCGAAAAAATCATCATATTTTCGAAAATATCCGATACTTTGATATATATCCGAATGTTTTGATATATATGTATATATCCGATATTTTCGACCCATGAAAGTTAAGATATTTTATAAACATTTTATTGTGGGGTTCCCTTTGTTGTGGCCCCGGGGCAGTAGCCCCGCCTGCCCTCCCCTAAATCCGGCCCTGTCTGTGAGAGAATATCAAAATCTGAATAAAATGTATGTTCAAGTCATGTTTTATATTGAACATTTATTCAATGAGAACATTCAACTTATTTATGCAGCTGATTTTAATCTAGTTACATAGTAGTTGAATTCTTCAACTTCAATTGGTATGCATGAGTTTATTTATTTTTTGATAATAGTAACCAAACTTCCCTGTGCTTATGCATGTGTGTAAGTGAAAGCAGGGTTGGCAAGGTTTTTACCATCTTGTTCAAAACCCTAGTGTCCGAAAGTGTCTAAAACTATTTTTTTGAGAAACTATATTTTGTGAGAAAATATCAAAAACAGAACAAAATGTGGCAAAATTATTTTTTTGACTATTTAATATATATTTACTCAATGTGAACATTCAAATACAGGGTTCATACTCTATTTGGATGAAAAAAATCCATGACTTTTCCAAGACTTTCATGACCTTGTTCAGGAAGAGAATAGCACTATTTAATCTCAAATTTGCTAATTTTTGGAAATGAGCTTTAGCAAAACATCTACATGAATGCTACAGCCTCATTGAAGCACTTACTCGTGTAAAAAATATGTGTACACTTAAAAAACTAAACTATTCTTATTTGTCTTCATCATTTAAATTTAAGTAAAAATGCAGTGAAACAAAAATTATGATGCTTAAATGTGTAGTTTTTTTTTTTTTTTTCATAAACAGGCAGAATGATAATGAATGGGGCAAAGGTTGAATGAGTCATCACTAAGTTTCAATAAATTTGCTTCAAAAGTTGCCTTTCAGTGTCAACATTTAATCATCCAACTTGACAGTATTTTGGTTCTTTAAAGTAAAGCCGCATAGTTTAATTCTTTATGTTTCTAAACCAGATATTTTTTTGAAAAAAACATTAAGTAATGAATCAATCTTCTGATTAAAAAGTACTTGTTTTGTTTACTTATTTGCACATTATCAAATGCATATAAATTAATAGATTCAGAAATTCCAAAACATGTGTGATTTCTGACATTGAACGCAGCAGTGGGTCGCATGGATTAGTTCTGCGGGCCGCATGTTGTGCACTACTGTTTTAGAGTATTAGAATTCCCTTTTTCTGTATTCTATCGCCTGACTAACGATCTAAAACCTTCAACAAATTAAGATAAGCTCTGATAAATTTAATAACAAAGTTCTTACGAGGGATGGAATCGAACTCGGATGCAATTGATGTGCTTTTTTTGACTGGGCGTGGCAAAACGAAGAACGTGTAAGTTTGCTACTACAGAATATAAAACATAATAAGTGCTGAAAATAACAGTAATTCAAAATAATAGATGTTCAAATAGTAAAACCATAGCAAAAAAGGCAAACGGCTGCGACAGAAGTGGATACAATGATTTTTTAAAATTCAGATTTGATTTTGGGATCTTTCAATTTGCCACTTTTAATAGCTTTTATGTGCTATACTGTTAAATCACTCAAGATTTCTAATGCTCTTTTAGTTAGTTACTTTATCTCTGTCCAGGACATTTTTCCATGACTTGAAATAAATTTCCATGACTTTCAATGGAAATTTCAATTTTCCATGACTTTTCCATGTCTGAAATTCACTTATTTTTTTTCCATGACTTTCCAGGATTTCCATGAACCGTACGAACCCTGAAATATGAATATATATGTAACTTATTTATGCAGCTGATTTTAATCTAGTTAGGTAAAAATTAAATTCATTAAAAATTTCAATTTGTATGCAGGAGTTTTTTTTTTCCATAAACCAAATTTTTTGACATTTATTCATGTGTGCAAAAGAAGGTTTTCAAAATATAAGCAGTTAAGTCAATTGCAATAATTGACATAACTGCAATAAATTACATATTTTTTTTGTAGTTACAGAATGTATTACATTAAAAATATGAACAAAAAAAAACGGAATAGCGCAAGTTTTATAATATAAGTGTTTAATCATTTATCCATTTCTTGTTCTTTAATCTATGATTTAAAACATTTTCGTTAAAACATCATGTAAAACTTATTTGTAAAAACCATTAATTTTTTTTTTTTTTTTTTTGCACCTAAATGTTACACACTTAATAACATTCCTTTGAGTTATAAATGGAACTGAAATTAGTTGTCTTGGTAGTGTTGTGAGTTTCCTTTCATAACTCTTCTAAGGAAGTTTTCATGTATTAGTTATTGGCAATTTTTTTAAGTAAAATATTTTTTAAATGAACATTTGAGAAAAATATTGTCAAATAATCATTAATTAAATCTCAATAATATCAATATTTATGCATTATGACTGTTGGAGTAAATACGAATTCGTTAGATTACTCTCCTTTTGCTTTAGCATAGTTTTGGACAGTTTTAGACAGTTTTGGACACTTTTGGATGGTAAAAAACACCTGTCCTGTCCTAAAGCAGTTTTGAACAGTCCAAAACCCAAACCTGCTTTTAAGGTAAGAGAAAGGAAGCTGAGGAATATTCATTTTGGAAGACATTTGTCATTGGCTTTAATGCGTTGTTTTGAAAGGAATTGCACACATTTAAGATTTAATTTTCCTGTGATGCTTAATTGTTGAGACACGTTTTACAACAGGGACATGCTAGAAACAGGGGTGATAGTGGATTCAAGTAAATGTTCTGAAGACAGTGTAAAATTTTCCAAAACTAGGAGCAAGCTAGACCCCCCCCCCTTCCCCCCCCCATAAAAACTTTTCAAATATGCCTACAAAAAACATTGAAAAAAAAATTTTTTTAAAGGGTTTTTTTTAATTATTATTATTATTTTTTAATAATAATCTTCAGAATGTGCTGTCAGCCCAAAATTTTTGGAAACAGCAATACAAAACATCCGGAAATTTCGGATCACAAACGCCCCTGTCTATAAATGAATCTTCAACAAAGTATAGTTCTTGAAGCTTGAGCAAGAAAAATAAACACACTGAATGTTAAATTTAACACAATCACTTCCTGGACTTTTTGCCTTACTCTGTACCCTTTCACCACTCAAAGTACACGTCCAAATAGCCCCATGGACATACATATCCAAAAAAAAACAGATTGAAACAAATGTTTATTCATTTTCCCTTAAAACCAGTTTATTTAGTGATCCCCCCTTCTATTGATAAAATATTGAGGCATGTCTCGTTATACTAGCTCAATTCAGAATAGCAAAAAAATCAACTGCATTCGATTTGAGCATTTTATTGATTAAGAGGCAATAGTAAATCTGCAGAGTAAAGGAAAAACTATTGAATTATTTCGATTTGATATTCATTAACTGTGAATAAAAAGTGGCTGAGTCTAAAAAGAGTGACTACATTTAGCTAGTTTCTATCCTTCTGATTGTTAGGAATTCTCAAAATTATGTCCCTAATTTTTAAATGAAATTTCAATTCAAAAATATGTCACATTAAACATTGATGAGACACCACAATATATTTTCAATACAGTGAAACCTCCGAATAGCGGACAGTCAAGGGACTAGAAGTTTTGTCCGTTATTGGGAGGTGTCCGCTATTAGGAGGAACTACTTAATTTACCTTTTTCAAAATGGGCTGTTGTTCCCTTTGTAGAACACAATCAAAACAATTGCGAAAGGTTTACTACATTTTACGTCAAGTGTAATTAATCTGTTTTTTCTTAATAAAGGTATACTGACAGCACACACTTGTCTTAAAAAGCATTTAATCAATTAAAAGTAATCAGTTAAAACAGTTTGACATCTCTTTTTGCATTACCAACAGCGGTGATTCGGCGGAGCAACCCCCCTCTCCCCCCTCACATTTTTTTATGGTTAATTTATTTTATCTCGAGTATCACTATTGCATGATGACAATTGGCAATATGACCTTGAATATGGGCAAATCTTTTTCATGTCTAAAAATTAAATAACCCAACGAAACCACGGCGCCATAAAGCCGACTACTACTGGCGCTGTCTGCTCAATTGCATCTCCCGAAAGCCCCAGTTAGAAAAAGCGCCCAGTTTCCTCTTTTTTATCTTAACTTTTGAATAGTTATTGTGTACAAAATTCATTAAAATCTTAAGAAAAACGTTCGTTAATTGTTAGACCTGACATCAGTTTTCACTTATCTGCTTCAATACTCTCAAAACTAGCCGTTACAAAATTATGACTTTTTTTTCTTTTTCATTTTTTGCTGCTCGCAAAAAGTACCATGCCTTTTAGTTTTTTTTTTTTCTGCTCCCAACTTTTAAGCCCCAAACGCTGCATCTGCCCATTACCACCCTTTTTATTCCAAGAAACAGTGATAAGGAAATGACGGGAAGGGGGATATCAGTTGTGGAGGATGAAAAGCTTTGTAAGGCAAGCAAGTTACTAAGATATTCTGTGAAAAAAAAAAACGGAAGTGCTATGATCGCAAGGAAAATTTTTTGTGAAATAACTGTCTGTTATTCGGAGTGTCCGTTATTCAGAGTGAATTACATGGAATGGCCTATGTTGAGGGACCGGGACTTGCAAAAATGTCCGTTAATTAGAGGTGTCCGTTATTCGGGAGTGTCCGTTAAGGGAGGTTTCACTGTATATTCAAATATCATTTGTATTATTCAATTAATTTTGATATTCAATTAAAATGTCAAGAAAAATTCAAAAGTGTTATTTTTGTATTTCTCGCAATTTTTTATCACTTGAAAACATGCATCTAATGAATGTATATTGGTACACACCTCATATCTGGGAGATACTTACCATACTACCCCACATTATACGGCATGCTGGAAAAAAAGCGAGGTTGATCAGCATGCTGGGAAATTCGGATTTTCCGGTATACCGCATAATTTGAGGTTTATTTTGCAAAAAAACAAAAGTAAATTTCCATATTCAGTTACAATCAGAAAGCAAACCACTGTAAGGAAAAAAATTAAATAAATCCCGAAAGTTACCTTCTTTCAAAACAAATGTGTATTGCATATAATATGTGCTTGTTATTTATGGTAGGTCATTATTAATAGATTTAATTATATGCCAATAAAGTAACCAATTTAGAAGCACTCATCGTTACTATGATTTGTCCTCATAACTTTTAAAAAATTGTTTTAGGTTCCTTTTAGAGAGGTAAGTTTAAATTTTATTTACTGAATACCTATAATAAATTCTTTAGCACTGGGTTAGGGGCGGTAACTTACTGCTTAAATGTTTGCTTAGTTTTAATTTAATTTTTATAAAAGTATTTGTAATTAAACAATATTTTTCTTGTTGAAATAACAAATGGCATTGCTAGTAAATATTTTTACAAAAGTAAACTGTTTGTTAATACTAATAAGATATGTATAGAACTTATATTCAATTTTTAGTCCGAACATATTTTTTATAGTATTACTTTCTTTCCCTAACCTCGATTTTTCCGGCATGCCGAAAAGAACCAGGCAAGTGTTACGGGAAATCTGGTTACCCCCCAATTTTGCGGCATGCCGGATAATGCGGGGTAATATGGTACAATGAATTTTACATAACTGTATTAAATTTGAGTTTCCTTGCTGAAGTCACACACTCTGAATAACATCTCTCAATTCATTAAACAAGCAATATCAAAAGGATTGAAATATCAAAAGAGTCATGATAAACACTTCATGCATCTGCCAGATATGAGGTGATTTTTTCGATGATATTTTGAGTTAGCTTCTTGTCTTTAACTTGAACTTTCTAATTGGATCCTAAACAAATTTTTCAAATCCAAAAACTTGAAGTGGTGCACAAAATTGAAAATTTAAAAATGATATGACCAAAAATGAAATGAAATAACCACTAACTTGTTAATTCCATTTACAGAAACTGGGGAGCTTGTAGATGGTGCTTTGAAAAAAGCATCTAATTTTTGTTCTTTAGAATCAGTTCTAACAAGTTGATGATCATAGATTTTTTTATCTTTTTCTTTCGGTTGGTCTACACTTTTTGTACTTTGTACAGTGCATTCAGAAACAGACACTGCTGTACTAGGCAACAAAGTCTAATTTAATAAACAAAAGAAAAAAAATTATGCATTTTCTTTCAAGCTTTGGTCATACCCTATTTGCAGACAAAAGAGAGTCACTATGCTGCTGAGCAAGTTTGAAAAATCACTCTAAGGGAGAGATTTTCAAGACACAGTGAATTGCATGAAACTGATTGACTTCTTTTGTTCATACAAGCTGGGTATTACAAATTAGCACAACTTAAAAATAAGTAAAGAAAATAAGTAGTAATAATGCTACTACACAGAATAATTATAATATAAATGGGTACATATGCACAGAGTAAAATAATTTAACTCAAATTAAATTTTTCATTATGATATTGTTACAGTGGTGGTAAAAAAAATTGCATCAACCGCGCCGCAAAGGAGAGGAATATAATCCCGACTGAATTCAACACACAGTCAAGCATCCTGTATCCCATATGATTTGGGGATGTATTTCTGATCAAGGAATTGGTGGGCTTCACTTTGTGCAAGGAACAGTAAATGCTTAGGTGTATATTGGCATTTTGGAGGAGAAATTGCGTCCTACTATCCGGGATCACTTTACTTCAGTTCCAAACGTCATGTTCCAGGATGATTCTGCTCTGTGCCATAGGGCAAAACTAGTAAGTAGCAATTTAAAAACCTTTATCCTGCCATTAGACTTAAATTGACGTGGGGTTAAGTAATTTTTTTTTCTAAACTCACACGCAGGTTCAGAAATGGAAAAATGAGCATGGAGTCAGCAGTTTGCCTCGGCCCGGAAAAGCCCCGATCTGCATAAACAATTATTGGATTCCTGCAGTTAAATGTTAATTTCATAAGTTTTGCAGAATTTCACATACATTCATGGTTAATCAGTCGACCAAAACTTCTCACATGATCCCATTGTTGTGAAAATGTGAGGGTGATGCAATTTTTTTTACCAGCACTGCAAGTATATTTTTTGAAATTCAAAATAAATTAAATAATATCTAGCTAATAAGATTATAAGGCAACTGATTATTACACAACTATAAGGAAAACTTACAAAAGACACAGAAAACTTGATCTCTTCCTTTCCAGAGGTTCTATGTATAGTTAGTTACCTTTGGTTTTAGTAAAATTTTCACTCATTAAAACAAAATTTTCATTTAAAACATTATTCACTATTTAGGTAATGATTTTCAAACAACTTCAAAAACAAACAAGTAATCAGTTCATTCATATGCTTAACAGCCAAATATTCAAATATTTGGCTGTTAAGTATAAGTTATTTGAACTGTTAAGAAAGCTCTTTAAGCCACAGAGATAAGTTTAGAATTCAATTAAAACAAAAGTTTAAAGGCTAACTTATATCACCAGAGAGGTTTTAGAAGTATTTTCGATTCAAAAATATTTCTATGCTTTAACTTGTAGGAAAAGATTTTGACAAACAAAAGAATTTTTAAATATTAAGAGTTACCTTTTTTTCCCTTTGTAATTTACACACGAAATTTTAATATTAATAAAACAAAAAAACAGAATGCAAATTAAAAGATAAACATACCTGAGTGAGAAACGAACGAGAAGTGTTAGATCCTAATAATTTAGCATCAACTCCTTGCTGCAATTTCTCAAAAATTTCTTCTTCATTCAAAAATCGAACTTCATGTTTTGTTGGGTGAACATTAACGTCTACATTCTGAGGAGCAATTTCTAAACTGCAATAATTTACTCTAATTGTAGCACACGATTTGTTGATGCATTTATTAAACCATAAATGAAATTTTAAAAACTTGAAATTGTGCTTAAAAGAGCAGTATTGTTTTCATCATGTCATTAATCTTTCAAAGCATCTATCAGGGACTAATTTTCTGATGTCATTCATTTTAAACCTTCATAATTTTAACTTGGTCACATATATTTCTAGAAATAAAATCACCAATTATTTGAAATTGATGAACAAAATAAACCTTTTGCCTATTTGGATTTGTCTTTGGACCTGCTTGAAGCTTAATTCACCAATATAGACTTACATAATAACTATTTTCATAAGTTAAATAAATACCTTTGTGCATAAAAAGTAAAATAAGAATTAGCATTAGCAAACAGCACAAATTGCACGTCTTTCGGCATTACAAGGAACGCCTTTATCAATGCGAAAGAAATGAACTTATGGATGAAAAGATATGGCAGAAGCTTTTGCCAGAAGTTTTTTCTATAAACTCATTTCTTCTTGCTCTTCTGTAAGCTTATTTCTTTTAAATTGAAAAAGGCGTTCCTTGTATAATGCCGAAACACGTGTCTGGAGTAATCTGCACTTTGTGCTATTTGACATTATTTCTTGTTTTATTAACATGATCGTTACTTAATAATAGGACAGTTTGTAAAATCATTTTCCTTAAGTGGACTGACACTATACTTACTAATGGCTCATCTCCAAAGGGCATGGGGCATGTGATCCCTCCACACTATGTTTTAATTGAAATATCCATTGCAAAGCGATTTTTTTAAAGGATTTCAAAATCAAAAAAACAATTATAGACAAATCTTTTGAATGATTTAATAGATAAATAATTGTTTGCAGATTTTCGTTAATGAGGTTCAACTGTTTACTGGAATGTCTGTTCCTAACTTTAGTCGATATAAATTTAAAATCTGTCTTTTTTTACATATGTTTAAAAAGAATATTGTAATTAGGATGAAAAAAAAACTGACTTTTGAATGGGTTGAACTGAAAATATTTTTTCAACTCATTTAAAGAAGTTTGATAATTGCTTGAACTGAGGGTACCAAGTTCTAACCAAATGAAGTAAACAGGTTTCACAAATTTTGATTTTGGTTAAAACACACACAAATACATTTTGAAAAAGAATTTTACCTTAGATAAATAAAAGGGTGCATATTTTTCGGCAAATATGTTGAATACACAGATTCAATTGCTTTTCTCATCTGAGAACTGTCAACAAGTCGATCTGAAAAGTATAAATAACATAAGAGTGAAATGAAAGAATACTGCTCTTCAATGATAGCACTCTTTACAAATATTTTGTAATTAAAGCTTTAAAATATTTTATGCTGATTATAAAGCAAAACTTTTGATTGATAAGAAATATGACCATCAATTTTGTTATGAAGGAAAAAGAATTTTGAAAGTACAGAAGTTTAGACTAAATCCGTCATAAACCATTGCATTAAGAAACAAATTCATCAATCGTGGAAATATTTTATATTCATTTACTATTGCATGTACAGTAGAGAACCAATTATCCGGGACGTTCGGGACTATAGTTATCCCGAATATCTGAATTTCCCGGTTTTCTGGATCGCTAAAAAGAGCTTTTGACCGATTGTTTATGAAACTTAAATTACTATAATAAACAGTAATACATATTAAAATAAAAAGAAAACAGTTCAGAAATGCTTATCAATATCGAAACATTAAAACTACTAATGAGAGAATAATTTAAACACCAAAAACCTTAAGTTATTTAATAAGACCTGAGACCCTCACATTCATTTTGAAGAGAAAAAAAAAAAAAACACCAGTTTTCGATGTTTTAAAATGAAAGAATGAAGGGAAAGGCAAGAAACAAGTTTTTGAACGTAAATGTGCGATTCCTCTACTATAGAATTTGTTTTCATGAACGCGTTTTTTTTTTCACTTTTTTGTAAAGGTTTGGCGTTTGCGATTATTGATAACTATTGTTTTTTCATTAAGTTAATACTAATTGAAGTTAAATTTATGCATTCCTACAGCCGTATTACAGTCTTGCGTTTAACGATTTCTAGATTCCATCATCAACTATCCAGAAAATTCGAGAATCGCAGTGTTTCACGCCCTTTTGCGACGTCACTTCCGCTCTAAACGGCTTTAATTAAAGGCCATTCAATAAAATATTGCATCATAATGTGACAATATTCATTTCTTTAGTTTTCAGTTGGAATAAAACACAAAAATTTCAG
Organism: Uloborus diversus; assembly: GCF_026930045.1. NCBI lineage: Eukaryota > Metazoa > Arthropoda > Arachnida > Araneae > Uloboridae > Uloborus > Uloborus diversus. The sequence goes on along the minus strand of NC_072738.1, from coordinate 46,373,285 downwards.
ACTTACATGTGTACTTTTTAGTTCAAGAAAATATTCCGCAAATTTTTCCCTGCGTTAAAGACAACCCTTTGAAGTTCATTTTTGTAAACATTTTCCCGAGTTATAGATGAGTAATATTGTATTTATTAAGAAACCGCTCATTTTCTTTTAGGTATTTTAAAAAAAAATGCTTAGTTTTTCAAAAATTACCAAAAATGCATATTTTTAACAAATGGCATGAAAATTGTCAAAAGGTTGCTGGTTTTCTGGTTCCTGGATAAAAGGTTCTGCACTGTAATAACATCCAGACTGGTTGG